>NC_090447.1:1490876923-1491106923 GCF_031143425.1 Pleurodeles waltl | reverse complement strand
GTACCTTGGGATCGTGGCCAGCTCCAACGTGTTCCTTTCAAAACTGACCTGAAGTAGCCAGCATTTTTGAACAGCAACTTACGGAGCGGGAGGGGTTTTCTAGAATTCTCCTCTCTTGCTTGTTTAAGATATATAAGAGACCGAAACTAGACTGACCATGGAGTGAATCAGACCTCTGTCCGGATCAGGATGCTGATGCCGGTCATCTTTTCCGTGAGGGTTGATCTCTCTCTTCACGGTCGACCCAGGATTGACGACCTGTTGCTGGCAGGAGAGATGAGGAGAATTCAGCTGTGCCCCAATGGCGATGCATTTTTAATTCTTATTATTTATTTTGGATAGTGCATGAATATATACGTACATATGAATATACACGTACATGTGTGTGTGTGTGTGTGTGTGTGTGTGTATATGGAAAATGTCACTTACCCAGTGTACATCTGTTTGTGGCATGAGACGCTGCAGATTCACATGCTGTGCATTATCCTGCCATCTAGTGTTGGGCTCGGAGTGTTACAAGTTGTTTTTCTTCGAAGAAGTCTTTTCGAGTCACGAGACCAAGGGACTCCTCCCTTTTGGCTCCATTGCGCATGGGTGTCGACTCCATATATATATATATCAACATTCTAATTTTAGTGAGAAGGATGGAGCTTTTCCAAATTCAGTTAAGGACCCCCATTATATATTCTGTTTGATGTACATGCACTCTTACCACAAATCAATCTGAGAATACCAATTTAACTTTTAGCCTCAATTTAAAATCACCTCACATTTCCAGTCTTTAAAATGTCCCACTTATCTTCCTTCTTGATACACACTATCAATCTATAAGTATTATTTTATTTTCTAAGCACTTGCGGACCATCCAAGTAGGAGCCGTGGACACCCAGGTGTCCCTGGACTACAGGTTAAGAACCGCTGTCTAACACCATACACTAGGGCACTGATTCTCAAAGTATGACCTGGGGGCCACATGCAGCCCTCCTGACCCTTACATGTGGCCAATGTTCCCTCTAATTTTTTGTCACTGTGTGGAGCAGTGTAAGGTTACGTGCGCCAAGAAATCGACCATCCACGCGAGCGCAGCGCATAACTACCTAGATCATTGGCATTTGCCTCTCCGTAGCTTTGTTTTACCACTAAAGCAAAAAAGGCAGGGCATTAGAACTTAAAAAGAAGAAAATAGTATCTCATTCACGTCAGGAGCAGCGGAGGGGCACAGATTAAGTTGAATCAATCAGTGCTTGGTACCTGCTCCATACAGAGGAACGGAAATGATGCTTGGCTTCCAGTGACGAATTACAAGATTGTAGAAAAGAGTTCCACCCAAGCAAACAAATAGTAAGTGACAGGCAGGCTCCAAGCCTTTTACTGTACACAACAGAGTCTCCCAAGCAAGACGCAGGCGCTAGCACATGCACTAACAGCAAGCAACAGAAAGGTGACAAAAAGCCTTCCACTGCGCGTCTTCATGGGACTCAAGCCTTTACTGCGAGTAAAAGACAAATCTGGGAAAGACGGAGGAAGAGAAAAGCAAAAAAGCGTCACAAAAGAGAGCAGAAAGCTGGAAGAGTGAGCTGAAGGGGCAGGAACTGGCTTTCAATGGATTGAAGAGGCCCAAGATGGCTTCAGTATTACTGCCGTAGTATTCTGTGTTTGCACTTTTAATTGCAGTAGCAACAGGTTTAAGAAGAGGGCTTTGGGCACCAGCAAGTTTTTTTTTTTTTATTTACAAATTACGCACTGGAGAGAACACAATGCCCTCAGTGACAAAATTAACATTTTATCTAGCAAGCGATTGCCCTGAATGCAGCCCGGTGCCCTCAAGTCAGACAAAGCTACTTAAACTCCGTGACCTGCGCGTTGAGAAAATATATTGTGCACTCGCACGTAACTTAAAGGGAAGATTGCATGTGGCCTCCTGGTAAGTAGCAGCACTGAGCTGCTGTTTACTAGACTCAGAAATAACAATTTAAAGATATTAAATGAACAGGCATGCCTTTATTTCAAGGTTAATTTAAGTTCAATAAAGGAAGTATCTAGGTTGTCCTGCACCATTTACCTTTAGGGTTCCCTTCAATTTTAAAGACATCTTGCAGCATAGTTGTAAAACTATGATAATGTTGCTTCAAAATTCAAAACGTGTATTTCATTAACATGCTGAACTGTTTCACCTTAGTATACCAGATTATATGAGTGCATTGAGAAGTATTTCTTTCATAAAGTGATAGTTTCCAAACATAAATTCAGAAACATTGGTTCTTCTCCCCAACCGGACAACATGGCCAATAGAGACTAAGAGGCAAATCAGTTGTTGTGTGCACTCTTTGGGTGGCCTGGTTTACCATTATGCATGAACAACATTATAGTTTATCAACTCAAACACAGGAGAAGGTTTTGTGCAGCGCACATCCTGAAGTCAAGCATTTTGAGGTCCTCATATGAGATAATGAAGAAAAAGGAGGAAAAGTAAAATAAAACAATTGCTTAGGACCACACAATTTGGTAAAGTGGGGAAGCCAGGATTAAACCCAGGTGTTCTGGTTTCACACTGGGCAGTTCCACCACTTGATGTACATGCTTCACTTCCCCCATACCCACCTTACCACAACCCCCAAATCGGGGACCCCCTCATGCTAACGCCCCTCCTGACCACCACCATGCTAGCATCAATGCAGCCCTTGGCCAGATCACAGACCAAACTTTGTGACCCCTGGGAAAATGTTTGAGAGTACCCATGCACTAGGGACTTATAGGCAAGTTAAATATGTCAATCAGAGGTAAGCCAAACTAACCATGTATACAGGGGGAGCGCAGGCACATTACTGATTAAGGGAAAAGTGTACAGAGTTCAAAATACACCTAAAATAGGTTCCAGAAAAAAAGTGAAACATCCAGGGTGACCATGCAGAAAAGGCAGATTTGCTAAAATCCTAATTTGAAGTTTGTGAAAAATATTGCATGTAAATCTATAGGATAATGATGTAAAGCATTTCTGAAGTGTGTTTACAAAGTCTGGAGTGTCCTAGAGGAATGGATGGTAAGGAAACATGTAGTGAGGGAAGATGTAATACAGGCTACTTCTGCAATGTTTAAACATTATTCATAGAAGATATGTACAGGTGGCGTCAACATAAATGTATACATTTTGGGAAGGGCCAAAGAAGAGAGGTCCACCCAACCCACAGAATTCCAACCCCATGCATACCTTCTTTGGCGTTCTCGGTGTCATTAAATGCCCCTTGGACCGTACTCTCCCGCAGCCATATGGGTCTCTCCTTGACCGTCTTTCCTTCAGCTGCTGCTCGCTGCAGATCTTCCTGTTCCTCAATGCTAATCACCACACTGTGGTTGTACATGTCATCGTAGGATGGACCTTTCGATGTCCAAGCTTCACGGTGAGGACCACTGGCTGCAGCAGCGGCTGCTGCGCGTTCCTTGCTAAAGGGAATCAAAAAGGACACGGATGAAGCTAATACATACACAATTCAAGCATTATTACTGGCTAACGGACAGAAGATCTGACTTCATAAGGTCCACTACTGTATGATCAAATACAATACACTGGTGCAACCAGGGATGGAAAGATCAGCAAAGACAAAAAGGGGAAAGAGCAAGAAAAAAAGGGTACAGAGACAGGGTCTTCAGGTGCATTTAAGCAAAGGTCTCCTGCTGTTCTGAAGGTTCACTTCCATATGTTAAGACTGTGTTACAGATCCAGGCTGGAGAATTGTCGTATGTTTTTTTGGTGACTGCAGATCTTAGAAATTGGGAATCAGATTTCAAGGGGTGGGCTTTGCGGTTGTACTGCACTCTAGGAAGTAGCTGACGCATTCTACCCAATATTAGGTAGTGAAGCAAATCATGCCATCTTGAAAGAATCAAAACCCTCTGAAGGGCTTTTAACCCTTCTCAATATGCTCTGGCTAGAAGTCAGCAGCAAGTATCTGAAAATGTGCAGCCTGGCTGAAGAATTTATTTAAACTTAGGTGAATTATTCTAATCAACAATAGGTCCTACTCACCAAAACATATACATGTATACACACATATATACACATTACATACATTTATACATATATACATATAAGCAGACATATATACACACACACATCTACATACATACAAACATTTATACGCACACACAATCTATACATATTTACACACACATACATATTTACACACACATATAGACATACACTCAATCATGACATGCACATCCAAAACCCTCCTCCTAGAACTCCCAGTCACCAGCTTTTACAGGTTTTCACTGCTTTAATTTTGCTGGGGGTAAGATACACTCCTCGCCCCAGTATCCAGGCACTTGGTTTTTGTTTTCTTCCTTCCTCTGACCATGAGCGTCAATTCACCAAAATGCCAGGGGTAGCGGAAGTGACGTCACACATCCGTTTTGACCTTCAATTCCATTCACTGACAAGCTTATGCATACACGCATTCACACTTACACACACACTCGCTACTCTAAACACACCCTCAAGCACTCCCCATACATTTAAAAGCGTTTTATTTGCTTACCTCAGCTGTGGGGGAGGGTCTAATCCAGCTAATTGTTGTCCGTTTTTTATTACACCGATAGTGAATAATTAAAGATTATTCACTATCAGTGCAATACAATAAAATGAGAGAAAACGAAGAGAAAGGAGCCCCAACCAACGTCCATAGGACGCACTGCCACTGAGCTCCTGGCACTGCTTTTGCCACCTATGAGGCCAGGGGTGCAAAGACAGTGCCAGGGGTCGCAAGAGGCACGCCCTGGGGTCGCAGCTGCGACCCGTACATGACGTCCATGCCTCTGATGTTTAGGTCCCACCTCAAAAATATCCCACCCTTCTGTCCTTCGCAGCCATACTTTGAGACGAGGCTCTCTTGCCAACCTCTTCCCAAATGTCCCTGCCCATCTCACGAGAGGAGAAGGTGATGTACCTGTGGCAACGGATCTGAGGCTTGAAGTATTGTAGATTTACATGTTCTGCACACTTCTGCCATCTAGTGCTGGGGACGGACATTGCAAGGTGCTTTTATTCAAGAGGTTTCGATTTCGGGGTGACTTGTGCTGGCCTTGGGCTGTGTTTTATCACACCGGTGAGAGTAAGCAGGTGTGCTGCTCAGAAGTGGAAACGTGTAGGTGTAGAGCTATGGCCATGGTCAAATATGCACTAAGATCATGTGTTGTGACATCCAACAGGGGTGTAGCTTGATCAGTATGAGCTTGGGGGGGAGCTTTAGATTTCCCAACAATCACCTGGGACACCACCTTAAAATACATTATATGAGAAGCAGGACATAAGGCGGGCTTACAGGGCAGTGGAAAGACCGAGGAACGCAGATTGTTAAGGGCACTTAAACAGCAATATTTCTCAAACTAATCAACTTTAAGTCCTTTAAAACATGGACGAAAGAGACGGAGTTAGTTCTCGTCAAGGTGGGCACGTAAGAATCCAGGGTAAAACCCGACAGACTTCACATTACCTGACTGAAAGCACTTGTACCCAACTATTTACTTCATTATACATTTTTTGGGGGGCAGGGAGGGGTGTAACATCCCAAACATTTGCCCTGCAGCTACGCCCCTGGGGGTGTAGGGCGCATATAAATCTAATTCTCTCTAAAGTGGTGGCTGGTGAGCTAGGACAAGGGCGCTTGGATCGAACTTTTAAGGACAGTTTGCTCCATGTATGCTTCTTATTGGTCACAATATTGTGTGCAGAAAGCCCTGCTGTCTCCCATGTTCTGAGTGGAGTGTGTCCTAGATGTATGTGTTTGGTTGAGACACAGCAAACCTGAATACATCTGACAATTCATCTGATGAGACCCAGTTTGGAAACTGGTTTCCCAAAGTGAGGCAGGCCCAAACCCACAAAAGATCTGCATGGTTTAATTTAAGATTTGGTATGGTCAATGTAGTACATAAGGGCTATTTTAAATCTAAGGTGCCTAAGGCCCTTTCTGCAACCAACCGAGATTGGGCAAAAAGCTTGTCAATCAATAGTTTGATTGACATGGGAGGAGGCCGACCTTAGACAGGAAACGAGGGCTTTTTCCAAGGATGACCCGATCTTTGTGCACTTGAACAAAAGGTTCTTCTACTGCAGGAGTTTACAGTTCGCTAACTCTCCAAAGAAAACTGCTTGCATTGGAGAACGCCACATTTCAAGAAAGGAACTGCATTGGGCGAGAGAAGAAAGGCTCAACTGTCTGCGCTATGAGTAGGGCAAGAACTATACTGAGATTACATGAAGGGATAGATGGTGTTCTAGAAGGGATCACTCTTACTCATTCCAAAGAGGCTTTAACAAGGAGTATTTCGGATGGTGACTGTTATTGTCCTTTTGCAAATAAGCTGCCACGGCAGCCTGATGCCCCTATGAAACACTAGACTCGACCTCCATTCTTGTAGGAGCTGAAGATTCCAAGATTTCAGATGTCAGGTGCCAAACTGCAAGATTCAATGCTCTGAGGTTGGTATGATGCAGCTGACCTTGAAGGCTTCACCTTGAGATTACTGTGGGGATGTATGGCCGTTTCCAGCAGTACGGTGCACCATAGCTGCCATGACCTGGTGGGCTCTATCAAGATGAGCTTCATCGGTGCTTACCGCATATTCATCACTACGAATGGAATGAGTGGTAGTGCCTTAAAAGCAAACGCAAATATCCCTGACAAGTTCAACCATAGAGCATTGCCCATGGATTTTGGATGTGGGGCATGGAGGTTTTTGCAGCTGGTATATTATTGGTAATTCTGTTAGTAGAATGAGCATTGTTTTGTTGCAAAATAATCGTCAAAATGTTTGGAGTTCCAGCTGACCTGCCAACAGTTTGAGTACACAGATGTGCATGCATTTTTGCCACTGAGATCATAAACCATGGATTGTTAGCCGGCTCATTTGAGTTCCGCACCCCGTGAAGGAGGAGGCTGTGTTGGTGATAACTCAGGGTAGAGGGGTCAAGTAAAAGTTCTTCTTGTTGCATCATTGTAGTTTGTGTTGACTCATGGCCGCCACCAACAGTAGATCCTCCATTTGAGCAGTCGTTATGACCACAGTCTCCCAAGGCACATGCGCAGTTGAGCGTTTGGTACTACTGCAATATGAGACGTCATCATTCCCAACAGCTCCACTGCTGTTCTCGGAGGACTGTTGGAGGATCCAACTTTTGTCAAAGGGAAAGCAGACTTTGAAATGTCATTAATGTCTCACTCCTGGAGTAGACATTGCCCGTAACTGAATTTACTATCCCTCCCAAGAATCGTTTTGGGTTTGCCGAGGACAAAACTCAGATTTTTTTACATTGATGGTGAACCCCACGGTCAGGACGAATGAGATGGCTTACTGAGCATGAGCGAGGTCTTAGGCTCGGCTGCTGCTCCTTACCAGCAAGATGTTCAGCTGCGCACGCTGGGAGCTTTACCTTATCGGAGGTTGAGCACTCTGAAAATTGAAGCCTGTTGCCGTTGGCCTACCTTCCTGCCCTACGAGTACATCCTGATTGACTGAATTACTGACTCACCTGAACACTGGGGATTTTGATCCCAGTTGAATGCAGCTGTGTTTATGGAATTCCCTTGAAGAATTCTACCCTCACTTTGGGCAACCAGGCCCCAGCTCATCGTGTTTCCTGATGAGACCCCTTTTTTCCACTTGGGGTGCACTTTCTCACTATATTGTTTTTTGTCACCAATGTGATTTTGTTTTCTTTTGTTGCTTTTTGTTGGACCTGGCTTTTTGACAGGGTCATCCCCAAGCTTTTTGCCTCCTTCCTCCTATTTTTTCTGACCTGTTGTTGTTGGCTTTTGAACTCTGGGCACTTTACCACTGCTAACCAGTGCTAAAGTGCATATGCTCTCTGTGTAAATTGGACTGTTGATTGGTTTATCCATGATTGGCTATTTAATTTACTTGTAAGTCCTTAGTAGAGTGCACTATATGTGCCTAGGGCCTGTAGATTAAATGCTACTAGTGGGCCTGCAGCACTGGTTGTGCCACCCACTTCAGTAGCCCCTTAACCTTGTCTCAGGCCTGCCATTGCAAGGCCTGTGTGTGCAGTTTCACTGCCACTTCAACTTGGCATTTAAAAGTACTTGCCAAGCCTAAAACTCCCCTTTTTCTACATATAAGCCACTCCTAAAGGTGTGCCCTAGGTAACCCCTAAAGCAGGGTGCTGTATGGGTAAAAGGCAGGACATGTACCTGTGTAGTTTATATGTCCTGGTAGTGTAAAACTCCTAAATTCGTTTTTACACTACTGTGAGGCCTGCTCCCTTCATAGGCTAACATTGGGGCTGCCCTCATACATTGTTGAAGTGGCAGCTGCTGATCTGAAAGGAGCAGGAAGGTCATATTTACTATGGCCAGAATGGTAATACAAAATCCTGCTGACTGGTGAAGTTGGATTTAATATTACTATTCTAGAAATGCCACTTTTAGAAAGTGAGCATTTCTTTGCACTTAAATCTTTCTGTGCCTTACAATCCACGTCTGGCTGGGCTTAGTTGACAGCTCCTTGTGCATTCACTCAGACACACCCCAAACACAGGGTACTCAGCCTCACTTGCATACATCTGCATTTTGAACGGGTCTTCCTGTGCTGGGAGGGTGGAGGGCCTGCCCACACACAAAGGACTGCCACACCCCCTACTGGGACCCTGGCAGACAGGATTGAACTGAAAGGGGACCTGGTGCATTTCTTAGCCACTCTTTGAAGTCACCCCCACTTCAAAGGCACAATTTAGTATAAAACAGGGCCTCTGCCCTACCTCATCAGACACTTGCTGGAGAAGAAACCTGAACCAGAAACTACATCCTGCCAAGAAGAACTGCCTGGCTGCTCAAAGGACTCAAAAAAACCAAGA
Organism: Pleurodeles waltl; assembly: GCF_031143425.1. NCBI lineage: Eukaryota > Metazoa > Chordata > Amphibia > Caudata > Salamandridae > Pleurodeles > Pleurodeles waltl. The sequence continues at coordinate 1,491,098,054 of NC_090447.1, read as the reverse complement.
AAGGGGGGCAAAAAATGGGATATTTGGAGACAGGGCTCCTGGTCCCGTGTGTGAAGCTCCCAGAACAGTACGAATCAAAAATTGCACACACGATTCCAAAAAGAGAGTTCCTTTTAGACCAAAAGGTTCTGCATACCAAGGGAAACAAATTTTTCTTTTGAAGCATGAGCCCTCACTCACCTACCGGTGACATGCTTCATCATAGGGCTGTGCTCCTCGTCAGGCTGGCGCTGCAATGCCTGACGGGCCCCACATGGGGGCTCTTTGCCGGAGATCTTTTGGAGGAAAATGTACAGCCGGTCAAAAAAATTATTCGAGGATTGGTATAGTAATGGTTAAAAATACCTAGAGGTAGGATATGATCATAAATTTTATTCAATATTGGTACCTCTGGCAAGATTAAAAACAATAGATAGGGATATAGTAAAATAAAGTCTACACTCCCCATAAAAAGAAGAATTTCTTATTACAGCTAATAACTCTCACATTGGGGAGTAGTAGGAACAAAACAAGTAAACACAGGATCCCCTGTGTTACTCTACATCATAGGTCAACATGTTTCTCGCTAATTTATAGTCAATAAATGATCTTACGCGATTCGTCAGGACCTTAAAGACGTACCTAATCCTTTAACTAGTTCCGGGGAACATCGTTGAAAGTAGGTCACCCAGCTAGGGCGGCTCCACCAACAAACCAGAGTGGATTGCTTCAAATAGATGCTCACCCCGATGAGGCCCTGCATTTAATTTTTGTGGGCTTTGTTCTCCCTAACATGGGAGGTCCAAGTGTTTAAAGGATTAGGTACGTCTTTAAGGTCCTGACGAATCGCGTAAGATCATTTATTGACTATAAATTAGCGAGAAACATGTTGACCTATGATGTAGAGTAAAGAGCCCCCATGTGGGGCCCGTCAGGCATTGCAGCGCCAGCCTGACGAGGAGCACAGCCCTATGATGAAGCATGTCACCGGTAGGTGAGTGAGGGCTCGTGCTTCAAAAGAAAAATTTGTTTCCCTTGGTATGCAGAACCTTTTGGTCTAAAAGGAACTCTCTTTTTGGAATCGTGTGTGCAATTTTTGATTCGTACTGCTCAAAGGACTCACCTGTCTGCTTTCTACAAAGGACTGCTGCCTTGCTGTTGTCCTGCTGCCTTGCTGAACTCTTGTCTGGCTGTAAAAGTGCTCTCCAAGGGCTTGGATAGAGCTTGCCTCCTGTTCCCTGAAGTCTCAGGACCAAAAAGACTTCTCTTTTTCATTTGAACTCTTCATGTGCCGAAAATTTCGACGCACAGCTTGCTCCGTGGCGAGAAAATCACCGTACGCCCATGCTGCTCGATGCAGCGCTTACCGGGAACCGGAACTTCGACTCGCGGCCTCGCATGGACAACGCCACCCGACTTCCAGAGAGGAAATCGACGCAACGCCTGCTGCGAGAAAGAAAATTCCACGCACAGCCTCACCGGAACGACGCGCAGCCGGAAAAGAAGCCGAAGAATCCACGCAGAGACCCTGGGACATCTGGTAATCCCGCGACCCATAGAAGGAGACGGTCCGCGTGGCGGAAAACGACGCACGTCTTCCCCAAGTGAAAAATAACGACGCAAGTCTGTGTGTGAAGGGGCACAACCGACGCACACACCATTTTTCCTCCCATAGAACGACACACGTCTCCCCGTGTGAAAAATAACGACGCAAAACTGTGTGTGAAAGGGTGTAACTGACGGACACACCACTTTTCCACGTATCTCCTCTTCTGCGGCCCTCTGCGGAGATTTTCCACTCCAAACCAGGTACTTTGTGCTTGAAAGAGACTTTACTTTTTAAAGACTTAAGACACTTCATATCACTTTTTAGTGATATCTTTACAAATTCATATTGCATCTTTGATCGTTTTGTCCTGCAAATACCCAGATAAATATTATATATTTTTCTAAACACTGTGTGGTGTATTTTTGTGGTGCTATATTGTGTTATTGTATGATTTATTGCACAAACGCTTTACACGTTGCCTTTTAAGTTAAGCATGACTGCTCACTGCCAAGCTACCAGGGGGTGGGCACAGGATAATTTGGATTGTGTGACTTACCCTGACTAGAGTGAGGGTTGTTTGGGCAGAGGGTAACCTGACTGCCAACCAAAAACCCCATTTCTTACACTTTTATAATAAAGATACTACTTGGACCTACACGAGACATCCAGGTACAGACAGCCCTAAAAAAAAATATATATATATATACACACACATGTATATATTTGTGTTGGGCACCTACTAGACAGAATTTAAACTGTCCTCATGTTAAAATGTATATTATTTCCTTGTTGTGACTGATCCAAAAGCAGTACTTCCTGCCTGATCTCATGTTATAACTGAGTGAGTTTTATGTGGCCCATGCTCATGTGAAGGTATGGGTTGCTCTTGTATTAGTCAAGTAAGAGGTGGTCTCACGATCTGTGAAAACATCCAATGGGCAACTCGGGAGCATATGGCAAACACGGACTGATCATTTGTCTGCTCCAACAATGCTTCAAAACTCTCACTGGGGTAGGACCTGAGGAGTCTGGTTTATGGCTTTCAAACAAGGACTCCGTGATAGAGGTGATGCCAAGGACTGCCTCACATAACATCACTCTACTTCATCCCTGGACTGTAGCTATTGCTCTGGCCACTGCAGCAGTGCTGCTAAATAATATGCTAGATGTCAGGGATACTGGACCCACCTCCTACTAAAGGTAGGTATGATCTGTGCAGATAATGCATACATCAGTAAGGTGAAACTCAACATCAGTAAAGGTCAACCACCAAGGAGCGGAGGTCTCTGAACAACTGTTACTTAGGAGACACAGGATTAGTAGTGAAGCATTTCAACAATCAAGGGAGAAACACCATTTTAAATATGGTAACTCGACCCATCGTAGAAAGGAGACACTTCCGAAAATCCAGTGATGCAGCAGTGATCACCATGGCTTCGATAATGTTCCCCGCAAAGGCCTCTTCCAGACACCTGAAGATGTGAACATCTCAATGCCTAGCGGTATGTAGTTCTACTTTAATTCAAGATTCATTACAGCGACAATAGGCGCCGCAGGGATTAAGAGGGCATAGATCTAACTTATATTTAATGATGACTGACCGTGAAATAGTGCTGAAGAAAGTCGGCATGTAAGGAAATAGAGCAGTATGAACAAAGTGTTTTTAGGTCGCAAACTGCCTGATTCACAGAATCGGGCAGTTTGCGACTGGGAAAAAGCATTTTATAATGTACAAAGCCCTATTTGCGATTCAGTATACTATTACTGAATCGCAAATAGGGTTTGCGACTCAGTTTTAGGAAGGAGCGTGTTTAGGGTGTCCCTTCCTAACACTGACTCATGTGTGAATGTTATGTGACAAAAACGTGGTCGCAAAACATTTGCATTTTACCACCAAATGGTAACCAATGTGCAAACGGGAAGAGGTCTCCAACATTATTTAAGAGCATACTGGCAGTTTTCCTATAAGGAAAACTGATGCATTTTAAAATAAATTGCTTTTCAATAAAGCAATTTATTTTAAAATGCATCAATCACAGCCATGGTGGTCTGCCCACCCCAGCAGGCCACTACCCCTTTGATTTTTGCGATTCAAAATTGTTCACAAAGCAAGACCTACCTCATGAATATTAATGAGGTATATCTATTTGCGACCCAACGCGACTTGCACAATCTATTAACCACACATTGGTACATGGGTGTTTGCGATTACAAAATAGCGAATTGTACAAATTTGCTATTTGGTAATCGCAAAGCCAAATCTATGCACAACTGGCCCATAGTGTGAAGAGCTCATATGTGAACGTGCCCTCCCGGTCTCTGGGACCAGGTCAGGGTTTAAGGTTTTCCAGTTGGTTAAAGGTTGATCTTTTGTTTTTTTGTGTTTTTACTGCAGGTTTGTGTGGTGCCACTGCTGATGAAAGCGTCACAAGATCTGTATGCTGACTTAAACTTTGATAACAATGGCTGGTAATGTGTCTACCAGCAAATACTGCATTTCTGGCACTCCTAGTGGCGTCAACCTGGTTAGGTTTTGCTTCTCGGTAGATGGACACTGTTTGCGTCATTTCCCAATTGTCATGTACAACAACTACTTATTTTGATACAATTTTTAAAGCTTATAATTCCCATGTCTACCAATCATGGCGTCCTGGAGCTAGGAAGCAAGCAGAGCATCACAAGAAAGCAGACTTGTGAGCAAACAAAAAGTCAGGTTTTTAAAGCTGTACAAAAAAAAAAATACCTCTGACGGATCTCAATTATAAAGAGAAGGAGTGCCATAATGTTGAGATCAAAACTGAAAAACTCCTTCCAGTTCTGGCTTAACAGTATCTTGTAATGGATAGCATGTTCTGGGAGGATGACCCAAGCACACTACCAGGACTATACTTAAATATCAACATAAAGTAACGGAGCACTCCATAAACCATTTCACATAATTAAACAGGAATATTTTCAAGTGCTTTAATTAAGTGTCAGTATTGGATCAGAAAGAACACAATCATATAATTTAGAAAGAGAGCATCATGTTGCTTGGAACTCAATTATACATTTGATATGATTAGTGAAGTGAACAATGATTTGTTATCCTGATATAAACAAAGACTGTAGTTTCTTAAACCATGTTCTTGGTTGAAGTATCAGCCGACACGTATTTCATCCCCAAAAATGAGACTTCTTCAGGGCAAAAGCCAGTACACAAACACGTATCTCAGGAAATAGGCGAGAAATATGTCCGGATAGTCTTTCACTAACACCCAAACTGAGGGTCAAAGCTGCTTCTGTCTGAGAAGGATGGAAAGATTTACGTGTTGACTCGAGAGGCTCGCTTTTGTTAGTTTTAATCCGTTTCAAATGTGTAAATTGTCAGTCAACGGCCTCAGTTAATTCTGTTCTATTGAAAGTCTTGGTGTGGTTCCTAGCGCGTATTAACGTAGAGCCGGCCGGTATAAGGTGCCCGATAAGTAAAGATTTACAAGAAGTTCACCCATTCCTGTCAAAAGCCACCAAGACCATCTGCGGAGTCCCCCAGGGATCCTCACTCAGCCCCACCCTCTTCAATGTCTACATGGCACCGCTCGCCAACATCGTCCGATCCCATGGCCTTAACATCATCTCCTATACGGACGACACCCAGCTCATCCTCTCTCTCATGAAGGACCCCGCAACCGCCAAGACCAACCTCCACAATGGACTTCACACCATCGCCAACTGGATGGAGGCAAGCCGCCTCAAACTGAACTCTGAGAAGACCGAGAACATCATCTTCGGCTCCAAAAGATCAGCATGGGATGACTCTTGGTGGCCTGCCACTCTGGGATCTGCCCCAATGCCCACCACACACGCACGCAACCTCGGCTTCATACTGGACTCATTGCTCTCTATGACCCAGCAAGTCAACGCCATCACATCCTCATGCTTTAACACCCTTTGCATGCTTCGCAAGACCTTCAGATGGATCCCCGTTGAAACCAGAAGAACGGTCAACCACGCCCTCGTTAGCAGCAGACTGGACTCAGCAACGCTCTCCTTGTGGGAACAACGGCCAAGCTCCAGAGGAAACTTCAGCACATCCAGAACGCCTCAGCAAGACTCATCCTCAACATCCCTCGCCACAAACACATCTCAGCCCACCTCAGAGACCTCCACTGGCTCCCCGTCAACAAAAGGATCATCTTCAAACTCCTGAGCCACACTGACAAGGCTCTCCACGACGCCGGGCCTGCCTACCTCAACAAGCATCTCAACTTCTACTTCCCAACACGCCACCTCCGCTCCGCCAACCTCGCCCTCGCATCCACCGGACCACAACCGGCGGCAGATCCTTCTCCCACCATGCCGCCAAAACCTGGAACTTCCTCCCCGTCAACCTATGGGCTGACCCAGGACCGCCTGACCTTCAGGAAGTGTCTCAAGACCTGGCTCCTCGAGCAGTAGCACCCTCCCCACCCCCCCCACCAGGAGCCTTGAGACCCTTCCGGGTGAGTAGCAAATTACTGATTGATTAACTGATTTCCGTGAGGCTCTATTCACCCTTTTTCGTGAGGCTGGGTCCACCCCCTTTCTCTCCACACCCTTCCATGAAGATCTTATCGATCCTTTTCTGAGTAGCTCTGTCCATCCGTTTCCGTGAGGCTCTGTCCATCCGTTTCCGTGAGGCTCTGTCCATCCGTTTCCGTGAGGCTCGGTCCATCCGTTTCCGTGAGGCTCGGTCCATCCGTTTCCGTGAGGCTCGGTCCATCCGTTTCCGTGAGGCTCGGTCCATCCGTTTCCGTGAGGCTCGGTCCATCCGTTTCCGTGAGGCTCGGTCCATCCGTTTCCGTGAGGCTCGGTCCATCCTTTTGAACCAGGCTCTGTCCATCCTTTTGAACCAGGCTCTGTCCATCCTTTTGAACCAGGCTCTGTCCATCCTTTTGAACCAGGCTCTGTCCATCCTTTTGAACCAGGCTCTGTCCACCCCTTTCCACCAGGCTCTGTCCACCCCTTTCCACCAGGCTCTGTCCACCCCTTTCCACCAGGCTCTGTCCACCCCTTTCCACCAGGCTCTGTCCACCCCTTTCCACCAGGCTCTGTCCACCCCTTTCCACCAGGCTCTGTCCACCCCTTTCCACGAGGCTCTGTCCACCCCTTTCCACGAGGCTCTTTCCACCCCTTTCCACGAGGCTCTCTCCAGGAAGCTCTGTCCACCCGTCTCCAGGAAGCTCTGTCCACCCGTCTCCAGGAAGCTCTGTCCACCCGTCTCCAGGAAGCTCTGTCCACCCGTCTCCAGGAAGCTCTGTCCACCCGTCTCCAGGAAGCTCTGTCCACCCGTCTCCAGGAAGCTCTGTCCACCCGTCTCCAGGAAGCTCTGTCCACCTGTCTCCAGGAAGCTCTGTCCACCCGTCCCCAGGAAGCTCTGTCCACCCGTCTCCAGGAAGCTCTGTCCACCCGTCTCCAGGAAGCTCTGTCGCTCTGTCCACCCGTCTCCAGGAAGCTCTGTCCACCCCTCTCCAGGAAGCTCTGTCCACCCCTCTCCAGGAAGCTCTGTCCACCCCTCTCCAGGAAGCTCTGTCCACCCCTCTCCAGGAAGCTCTGTCCACCCCTCTCCAGGAAGCTCTGTCCACCCCTCTCCAGGAAGCTCTGTCCACCCCTCTCCAGGAAGCTCTGTCCACCCCTCTCCAGGAAGCTCTGTCCACCCCTCTCCAGGAAGCTCTGTCCACCGGAGCTCTGTCCACCCCTTTCCATGAAGCTCTGCCCAAACCTTTCTATGACTACTGGGATGAACACCGAGGTCTGTAGATTAGTACTGTAAATAGCACTCTTGTGAAGAGGACATCAGAGTAGCGCTCAGACAGCTCATGGCATGGCCTGGACATTGAAGTCCTGAGAGTCTAACCTCTGCCTGATGGGCCAGTTGGCCGACGTGTGGAGAATGTGGTCTGGCAGGTGCTGTGGTTATTCAAACAAAACAGAAGCATTCATTACAAGGGAACCACAGTTCAGATTAGTTCAAATTTAAAACTTCGATTACGTACTGAAGTGGCATGAGCTGGTGCCAAACCCTTAAACAGTTGCCAAACAGATGCCAAAGTACTCCATGCAAATATGAAATAGTAAAGAATCTCTCAAACCGCAGCCCTTGCTTAAGTTGTCAAACTTAACTTGCTGGTCTGGCAGCTGTACGCGGCCAGAAGAACGAGTTACTTACCTTCGGTAACGACTTTTCTGGTGGATACATTAGCTACCTGTGGATTCCTCACCTCATGAATACTCCCATGGCGCCAGCATTCGACGGAAATCTTCTTACTAGTCTCTGCACGTCGACGAGGACGTCACTGTCGCCCACGCGACGCCGTCTGACGTCATACAGGCAATAAGAGGTCCTCGACGACGTGCGGACGTCAGTACCAATCATTTTTTACGTGCATGAGAACAACCAGGCAATGCAATGAAAGAGCAAGGCAACATCCATTATATTGCAAAAATACACCACATTGTATGAATAAGTGTAAATCTTTTTATGTACATATATATATATAAAACTCTCTCTTTTAAAATATATACACACACCAAGTATATACACAAAGATATATACATATATATATATATAAATATATTATATATACATCTATTGCACCCTCAAAGACCAAGAGGAGCGCACTCAAGGATTACTTGGTAAGACCAGAAAGGCAACGGGGAGGCGGGTGGGACCGTGAGGAATCCACAGGTAGCTAATGTATCCACCAGAAAAGTCGTTACCGAAGGTAAGTAACTCGTTCTTCTGATGGATACAACTACCTGTGGATTCCTCACCTCATGAATAGAGTCCCAAAGCAGTACCACGCCCGGCGGTGGGTGCCTAAATGGTCAAACCAAGAAATCCTGCAGCACTGACCGTGCAAAATGGCCGTCCCTTCTAACCTCAGAATCCAAACAGTAATGTTTTGCAAAAGTGTGAAGGGACGACCAAGTTGCGGCCTTGCAGATGTCGACCACAGGAACACCTCTGGCCAAGGCCGAAGTGGCCGACTTAGCTCTGGTGGAATGAGCTCTAATGCCCTCAGGAGGATCCTTCTTTGCCAAAGAGTAACATATTTTAATGCAAAGAACAACCCACCTGGATAGTGTTCTCTTGTGGACTGCCTTTCCTCTCCTCTTGCCCACGTATCCAATAAACAGCTGATCCTCCAGCCTGAAATCCTTTGTTCTATCGATAAAGAAGCTCAACGCTCTCTTTGGGTCCAGACGGTGCAGTCTTTCTTCCTCTTTGGAAGGATGAGGCGGAGGATAGAACGTGGACAAAGTAATTGCCTGAGCCAAATGGAAGGGTGAAACAACCTTCGGGAGGAAAGCAGCCTTGGTCCTCAACACCACCTTATCCCCATAAAAAGTTGTATAAGGGGGTTTTACTGATAAGGCCTGCAACTCACTCACTCTCCTTGCTGATGTTATAGCTATCAGGAAGACTGTTTTTAAAACCAAATACCTCAAGGGGCAAGAATGCATAGGTTCAAAAGGGGACCCCATAAGGAAAGTCAGGACTAAGGACAAATCCCATTGCGGCATAACGAATGGCTTTGGAGGATATTGATTTAGAAGACCTTTCAAGAATCTGATAACAATAGGGGATTTAAATAAAGATGGTTGGTCTGGAAGACATAAGAAGGCTGACAAGGCCGATAAATAACCTTTAATGGTAGCCACTGCACAACCTTTCTGCGCCAGAGATAGAGCAAAAGACAAAACGTCCGATAGATGAGCATGCAAAGGATCAATCTGCCTCTCTCCACACCACGCAACAAATTTAGACCACCTATTAGCGTAGATAGATTTAGTGGAGTGTCGCCTGGCCGCTAATATAACATCCACTACCTCAGGCGGGAGAGAGAAGGAACTCAGGTTGCCCCGTTCAATCTCCAGGCATGTAGGTGCAGACTCTGGAGGTTGGGGTGTAGAACCTGCCCCTGCGACTGCGAGAGGAGGTCTGCCCTGAAAGGGAGACGGAGCGGCGGGCACATTGAGAGTTGGAGAAGGTCGGAGTACCACACCCTCCTTGGCCAATCCGGAGCTATTAAGATTACTAGAGCCCGGTCTTGGCGAATCTTCCTCAATACTCGAGGAATCAAGGGTATGGGAGGAAACGCGTAAAGCAACTGGCCGCACCAGGTCATTTGAAACGCGTCCCCCAACGCTTCCTGCATCGGATACTGAAGGCTGCAGAACAACGGACAATGCGCGTTCTCTCGAGTGGCGAACAGATCTACCCGAGGAAACCCCCACCTCTGGAAGATTAAACGGACTTGATCTGGATGGAGACGCCACTCGTGGTCTGCCGAGAAGTGGCGACTGAGACTGTCCGCACGCACGTTCAAAACTCCGGCCAGATGGTTTGCTATCAAGCAAATCCGATGGTCCTTTGCCCAGGACCATAGTCGAAGAGCTTCTCTGCAGAGAAGGTACGACCCCACTCCTCCCTGCTTGTTTATGTACCACATCGTGGTAGTATTGTCCGTTAGGACCTGTACCAACTGACCACGAAGGGAAGGGAGGAAGGCCTTGAGAGCCAGACGTACAGCCCGTAATTCTAACAGATTGATGTGAAAAATCTGTTCCTCTGGAGACCAACGACCTTTGATCTCCAGATCCCCCAGATGAGCTCCCCACCCTAGAGTGGAAGCATCCGTTATGACTGTGGCCACTGGTGGCGACTGCTGGAACGGCTTTCCTTGCGAAAGATTGTTGCTTACAATCCACCACTTCAAATCCACAGCAGCATCTCTGGAGATCTTGACAGTACCCTCTAGATCCCCTCTGTGTTGAGACCACTGCCTTCGGAGGCACCACTGAAGAGCCCTCATGTGCCAGCGAGCATGCGTGACCAACAGAATGCAGGAGGCAAAAAGACCGAGCAGACGAAGGACCTTGAGGACTGGAACTACCGCTCCATTTCGAAACATTGGAACCAAATCCTGAATATCTTGAATCCGCTGAGGCGGAGGAAAGGCCCGACCCAATGTTGTATCCAGTACTGCCCCTATGAACAGGAGGCGCTGAGAGGGCTCTAGGTGAGATTTGGGCTCGTTCACCGAAAAACCCAGGTCGAACAACAACTGGGTTGTTGACTGCAGATGACGCAACACAAGCTCCGGGGACTTGGCTTTGATCAACCAGTCGTCCAAGTAAGGGAATACTGCTATCCCCTTCCTTCTGAGCTCAGCCGCAACCACCGACATCACCTTCGTGAAGACTCGAGGTGCTGAAGTAAGACCAAACGGAAGGACCGCAAACTGATAGTGTTGCGATCCCACCACAAACCGGAGATACTTCCTGTGTGACTTGAGTATCGGGATATGAAAGTAAGCATCCTGCAAGTCGACAGACACCATCCAGTCTTCCATGTTCAACGCCAAAAGCACCTGTGCTAGGGTCAGCATCTTGAACTTTTCCTGCTTGAGGAACCAATTCAAGATCCTCAGGTCCAGAATTGGTCTCAAACGACCATCCTTCTTGGGAATCAGGAAATACCTTGAGTAAACTCCTTGACCCCTTTCCTGCTCCGGGACCAACTCCACCGCGCCCTTTAAAAGGAGGACTTCTACCTCCTGTTCTAGCAACAGGAGGTGTTCTTGTGAACAATACGAAGGGCGGGGCGGGATGAGGGGCGGAAACTCCCGAAAAGGAAGGGTGTAGCCTTTTCCCACAACACTGAGAACCCAATTGTCCGACGTAACAGTCTCCCATTTGGTGAGAAAATGCTGTAATCTTCCCCCTACAGGAGAGGCGTGAGTTGAAAATGGTGGAAGCCTAAGGCTGCTTCCCCTGCTGCACCCCGCCAGAGGATGAGGAAGAGGCAGAGTGCTGCTGAGAGGCTCCTCTGGTGCGGACCCTACCTCTCCCCCTAAAAGATCTATAGGGATGGGAAGAGGCAGGTTGCTGATATCTTCCCCGAAAGGAAGAGCCACGCCCAAATCCACAAAACCTCCGGAAAAATCTGGAAGAGGCCGTGGAAGAAGGAGCTTGGAGCCCTAACGACTTAGCCGTGGCCCTGCTTTCCTTAAAACGTTCCAAGGCCGAATCAGCCTTAGCCCCAAACAGTTTGTCCCCATCAAACGGGAGATCCAACAATGTGGACTGTACATCAGCCGAAAAGCCCGAGTTACGGAGCCAGGCCTGTCTCCTTGCCACCACAGTTGTGCCCATTGCTCTGGCTACCGAGTCGGTGGTATCCAGTCCCGTCTGGATAATTTGGGTCGCAGCAGCCTGGGCATTTGAGACAAGATCCAAAAGACCCTGGGGAAGCTCTGTAAACGAAGAGGAGATGTCATCCATCAGAGCATGAATATACCTCCCCAGGATACAGGTTGCATTGGTGGCTTTTAACGCCAGACTGCAGGACGAAAAAATCTTCTTCGACTGCGCCTCTAGCTTCTTTGAATCTCTGTCCCCAGGCACCGTCGGAAAAGAACCAGGCGCTGACTTGGACGAACAGGAGGCCTGCACCACCAAGCTCTCCGGCGTAGGGTGCCTGGACAGAAAACCAGGGTCAGTTGGAGCCGCCCGATACCTCCTGGCCGCGGCTCTGTGAACTGCTGGGGAAGATGCCGGCCTCTTCCACACCTCTAAAACCGGATCCAGCAGAGCGTCATTAAAAGGTAACAGAGGCTCCGCCGCGGCTGAGGCCGGATGTAACACCTCTGTCAAAAGGTTTTGTTTCGCCTCCACCACCGGCAAAGGCAGGTCCAAAAAACTAGCTGCCTTCCGTACCACTGCATGAAAGGAAGCAGCCTCCTCAGTATATTCCCCCGGGGACGAAAGGTCCCACTCAGGGGAAGTGTCCAGCCCACTGGCCGACTCCAGTCCACGCAGCCCATCACCCGAGTCCTCTAGCTCTCCTTCCTCTAGGGCTCGTTGGTACTCCTGCTCTTCTAGTACCCGGAGAGCACGTCTCCTTGAATGCAGTCGTTGCTCAATCCGCGGAGTCGACAATGCCTCCGCCGAAGTCGGAGATCGGCGCCGATCTTCCGAAGCCACCGACGCCGCATCCGGCGCCACAGGTAACTTCGGCGCCGACTGAAGAGCAGTTGAAACGGATGGACCCACCGGAGTCACAGGCCGAAATCTCGACGTCGACGGGATGGAAATCCCTGGGGCCAATCCTTCCGAAGCCACCGGAGCGGCCACCGGCGCCGACACTGGCGCCGAGCCCACGTTCCCAAACGGGAGAAAGGGCATAAAGGGTGCCGGCCGAAGAGGCGCAGGATCACCCAAAGAAAAGGCCAAAGGCCCAGCCGGAGCACCCCCTGGAGCCATCTGTTGGAAGATGGCATACATCGCATTCAAGAATGCGGAACTATCGGCTCCAGGGGTGGGAAAAGCCGGATACTGGGGTGCCTGTCTCGGAGGCGACCCCGACGCCGGCCTAGGCGTCTGCGCCGGAGAAAACACTTGAGGCTCCAATACCTCAATCACCGACGCCTGTCCAGGTGAAGTTGGAGACGCCGGAGAAGGCAACGGCGTCGAAGGATGCGGCGTAACCGTGGGGCTGACCTCCCATGTTCTTCGGCGCCGATCCGGAGACCTGGAACGAGCCTCCCTTGAATGACGCCGAGATTCTCTACGGCGCCGGGAGTCTCGATGACGCCGATGTCTTGGAGAAGACTTCTTGTGATGCTTCTCCTTTGACTTGGCCATAAACAGCTTCGCCTCACGTTCTTTAAGAGCCTTTGGATTCATGTGCTGACATGAATCACAAGTCGAGACGTCGTGGTCGGAGCTCAAACACCAAAGGCAATCGGAATGAGGATCCGTCACCGACATCTTGCCTCCACACTCACGACAAGGCTTAAATCCAGACTTTCTCTGCGACATTATTTCCACAGCGAAAGACTACGCAGCAAGATATACACTGTAACCGCAAGAGTAACAGTTGCTCCCTCGAAGATAACCGTTTCGAATGCACGGAAAAAAGGGAACGGACGTCCGCACGTCGTCGAGGACCTCTTATTGCCTGTATGACGTCAGACGGCGTCGCGTGGGCGACAGTGACGTCCTCGTCGACGTGCAGAGACTAGTAAGAAGATTTCCGTCGAATGCTGGCGCCATGGGAGTATTCATGAGGTGAGGAATCCACAGGTAGTTGTATCCATCAGAATCTGATTGAGAGCATCCGGGTTACCATTTATCTTGGGCAGGACTAAAGTGTCACTGGCACATGTATAAAAACAAATCTTAACAACTGAATAATGTAATAAACGGATTGCCAAGGGCATTGAGAAGGACCACCGATAAGATGGCCAAGCCAAAAAGTTAAAGGTCAAAGTGTGTGGGCCTGAAGGGTGTCAACATACTCTCCGCTTGCCCAGCTCAGGAAGGCAAGACAGCAAAAGAAGGCACTACCCACAAGAGTAGAGGACCACTTAGACTACACCCTGCTGATGGAAGGAATAAATGTCAACTCGGTCTAGGAGGGTTGCTGATGCATGGGCACGGGCTAGGAAACAGAAGGACGCTTGCTCTGGGTTCTATTAAGCGACAACTTTCTTAGAAAAACAATAGTAATAATGTGTTTTAATATAAGGCTGAATAGAACACGTCTGTTTTTCAAGTGCTGCTAAAACTGTACGTTACTAGGACCAAATGTAATGGTACACAATTTATCAACCGCAGTAGGATGGAAGGCTAAGTCAGCCAGCTCGGATTCATACTCATTGTCTAGCTCAAAGAAGATGTCAACAGCAAGTGCTTAGATATCTGAGCCCTTCTGGTGGCTTACAAGTCTTTCTTTGGACCAGCTGTGAAGGAGGGCACCAAGAAACAGAATAGGAGTCTTGTAGGAGTCTCTAAACGTCCAGATCTTATTTTACCTCTAATGGTTGCGATCAAATGCACTGGAATGAGGGTATGATTTGTTCTAAATGTCCAAGTGCAAAGCACTGAGTGTACAAATGTTCCAGGGCATCTGGCGAGCGAGCGTACTTGTAAATACCACTTTACCAACTGAAGTGCATAAAAAACACTCAGAACAACAGACAGGGGAAATGTTGGCCACGAAAGGCGTGCGTTTGAGCGCATGGCAGAAACGATCACAGAAGTGGACGCTAAGTTGCATTTGGAGCTCTGTGTATGCAGGATGAGCAGTGATCGAGCACACTGGACACAATAAACTAGAGGGGAGAACAGTAAACATTCTGAAGGGTCCATCTAAGACCAGTAGGCTAAATAGAATGCAATGATACACATGGACTAGGGAGGGCCACTCCCTTGCCAAAGGTTGGCTATTTGATCACAGTTTAAGACTAACATTGGCACTGTCAGTACAGGGATGTGGAATTCCTATCGCCCGATGCCCAGGACATCTTGTTTGGGGTCAAGGGCAACAAGTTTTTATGTTTCCTTTGTCCTTGGGACAAGTAGGCCCAACCCCCTGCAGCACAAACCCATTGGCTGCCTGTTTACAGAGAGTTGAACTCTCTGCAGTTGAGGTAATGTGTTTCCAAAAGATAATGCTGTTCCAACTTGTATTTATGGTTCATTATTTGAAAGCCTTCATTATTAGGGTGCGTGCTGTAAATAAATGTTTTAAGGTCACACTTCACTACTGACGTTGGTTCCAGTACAAAAAAAAAAAACGTGTACACACATGTTTGAAAAGTTTAGGCTAAGAGGCTAAGTATAATGCTCCCAGAATGCTCTCTGATTATATGCAAATGAAGTGTCATTTAGTAAAATGTGTTGATGCATGCTAGTATTTCCCAAAAATATTTCTAATGGAAAATCAGTGTAACCATTTTCAACACGATTATGGGAAGCATGAAAATAAACAAACACTGACAAAGCCAACTGATCTGACATTTTTATAAGTCTTTTAGTTTCATCAATGCGTGTCTTGTTTTGACATGGCTTTTGTAACACTTTATTGTTGTGGGAGCTACCAGGCCCTCAACATTGTAACAAACATTGGCAAAACCCCCCCAAAAGGTTTTTGAACTCTTAAAGCACACGCTGCCACCAGCAGCATAACAAAGGCCCCGCAGCCGCCCTCCAGGGGGCCCCGTCAGCACAGCACCTGCCCTGAGTGAGTCTGGAGAGGGTGCTCCTCCATGTTCTTTGCAAAGGGGCACCCTCCAGTTTCGTTACGTCACTGATTGCCACTGTAGTTCCTGACACTGAACAAAACTACTTTGTGTGGCAATATGCTCCTTGTGGAAGAGCAGAATGCGATCACTCACAGTAAAGCCAGCCGAAAGAGAGAGAAATAGAAGTTTAATAAAAACAAAATGTCTTTGTTAACACCAGACCTAATTAGGGACCAAGACCCACATGTAGGTAGCTTTTTGCATGTCGCAAACAGCGACTTTCGCTGTTTGCGACGTGCAAAAAGCACATTGCGCTGCACAAACCCAGTTTTGCGATTCAGTAACCTGGTTACCGAATCACAAAACGGGTTTGCGACTCGCAATTAGTAAGGGGTGTTCCCTTCCTAATTGCAACTCGCAGTGCAATGTAGGATTGTTTTGTGACCGCGAACGCGGGCGCAAACCAATCGCAGTTTGCACCCATTTCAAATGGGTGCTAACACTTTCGCAAAAGGGAAGGGATCCCCATGGAACCCCTTTCCCATTGTGAATGTCACTGTAAACATTCTTTCAGAGCAAGCAGTGGTCCTGTGGACCACTGCCTGCTCTGAAAAAATGAAACGAAAACGTTTCATTTTTCGTTTTTGTTATGCATCTCGTTTTCCTTTAAGGAAAACGGGCTGCATTACAAAAAAAAAACTGCTTTATTGAAAAGCAGTCACAGACATGGTGGTCTGCTGTCTCCAGCAGGCCACCATTCGTGAGGGGGTCGCAAATTGCGACCCACCTCATGATTATTCATGATGTGGGCATTTGCGAAGCCCTTGCGAATCACAGATCCTACATTCGGATTTGCAACTCGCAATTTGCAGGTCACAAATCTGAACCTACCTACTTGTGGCCCCAAATTCTTAAAGAAAGTCACAAAAGTGCACCCATGGTATATGTCGTACCCCTATAAAATATTTGTGAACTGTATTTTAGCGTGGGTAAATACGATGTGTAGATTTGCTCATGTGAAAATCTATTGAGCATTTGCAAGTTCATTTTCCCTCCAGCCACTTTCTTCCCAACCCTGGAAGAAGTTCTAATTCTGCCATTGTCAGGAGTAAATGTCCAACCTTTCTTATTATGGGAAAATATTAGAGAGAAGCTGGTAAAAATCTTTAAAATATGCAGGTTAGTAGGTTTGCAGACTCAAAGGCATTCCAGCCCTGGAACTATTGCTTACTGCTTCCTCCAGCCCCAGTATGCAGATCTGCAGAAAGGTGGCAAAATAAGGAAATTGCTACAGTAGGGATTGAAACTCCAAGTATTCAAGCCCTACTATGGTAGCAGCCCTGGCATAATCAGAGAGGCTATTAATTGCTGCCATAATTTGTCGCCACACTACATGGCACCAAAGGGACAAGTAGATCTTTTTATAGGACAAGTAGATTTGAGAAGCAACCTGTCCCCTGGACAAGTAGATATTTTAATAAATTCCACACCCCTGCAGTAGGTCTGATATTGAAGGGACAGTAATGTGAAGCGTTACAAGCAGATAGCATGGGTATGGATTGGCATTGGTGGGGCAGTAAAGAACTGAAGAATAATATTGGTGAAAGTTAAAAGGACCAGATGACAAGCCAGACCTAAACATCCATGTAGGTTAATTACTGCCCTCTGTTCTCATTTGTGGTGCTGCCAGAGAAAACCTCCACACATTACCTAGTTATGTAAGACCCTTTAATAGCATTACAGTGTCACGTGTGTTCCCCTGAAGGTTCAAGCTCTGGTAATTGGATAAATAAATAAAATGATCACAGCTGTGCGAAGGGAAAGCACTTTTATTGGGTAAGCCCACAACCTCTGCCCAATCGAAACATGTTCTCCTGGCTCCCTACATGTGGGAGGAGCCAAAGCCCCTCTCCAAGTCATTCTCAGGTAATCGTCTGAGGACAGCTGCTGTCAAGCCAGACCATAAAAAGGGGTTCAGTTGGCAGGAAACAAGGCCTGGCTGCAACCCCAGTGTGCACACACAGAGGCCCCCAAATCCCTCAAGACACCCTTTCTCATCAAATCTAGGATAGTGCCAAATAAAATGTAAGATTAACTGAGGTACTTCGCTCTACTCAACTTCTGGAGCAGGCGAGAAGGCTTTAGAAATCTATCAAAAGATTCTACAGCTTCAACTACCTATAAAAGTGGATGCGTTTGTAAAAGTGCCTTGAAGTTTGCAGAGGTGACATACTTGAGGTGCTTGTATAGAGCAATGGCACAGGCAAGCTCTCAAAGATGGAAAACTACTGGACACAGTGAATAGGGGCAGGGCGGAGATTAAAATGTTGACTTCTCGCTGAGGGATTTAGCCTACACACTGTCCACCTGCGGATGTGCCCGAGGGCTTGTATGTTGGCCAAAAGCATGAACGTAAACTTTCAGAGTTGGACGATCTTCAAAATACTAAACTCCTTTACTCAAATACTCAACTGGAAAATGTTCTGAGCAATAGATTCTTCGAGCGAGGAGCTGGCTAGTGGCAAGGGCAGGTGGCTTGGTTAACATTTTTACAATGGAATAGAGCAATAGAAGAAAAGTAGACCTGTCCATAGTTGCAGCAGTACAGCTTGTACCTGAACTGGTAAGCACTATGCCACTACCCAAAGAGACGAATAGTAGAAGGTTTCTGTGAGGGTTGGCACAGTAGTTACAGAAACTACCCTACCAGGCCAAGGTCATGTAGATGTTTGCCAACATGGCAAGGGTGTGCACCACTGTATGAAGACAAAAATGGTTAGACCACCAGAAGAAAAACTCTCTGTATAGCTAGAAGTGGTTTGCTTAAGGCCTGGAGCTCGTATTCCACATATGCATGTTAATATTGGAATAGTTGATGTTGATGCACCCAACAATACATTCACACATAAGAACGAAGTCGCATCACCACTATTAGATTTCCCATCCGTGAACTTTCTATCAACCCCGGGAAGGCGATACATGGTCAAGCATGCCCTTATTACTTCATGACAACTGTTTGCATGCTTAACCAAGAAAGGAATGTTTTAATTATTTTATAGCACCCATAGAAATGTATAAAACGCCACTCCAAACTGATGTACATTAAGAGACAGCTCTCAGACCCCAGTTCTGTAACTGCTCTCCCGGCTGTAATGTTTTATTAAATGAACTGTTCCTGTTTTGCCAAACACCTCTTGTTTTCTGTTTTTTTAAGATAAATTCACATTCGAGCAACATGTAGCGACGAGGTCCTTTTCTTTCAATTTAATCAAACTGGATATTACAATCACTTGCATCATCTGTTGTGCAAAAAGCCCTCTTCTAGGCATCACAAAGCACCTTTTCACAAGGAAGGTGCATTATGATCAGGCCAATAGAGTCTGTGCATCAAGTGCTGTTTTGTACACGAGGGGAGAGGAGCTGTAATCTAGAGTGTAAGAAGAGGGAGCGACAATAGGAAGATACAAGGCTTGGAAGAAATGAACAGGTGGGGAGAGCATGGGGGGGGGGACAAAGGAAGGGTGAAGAACGGGTTAGGAACAAACAGTGGGTGTGAAAATCAAGAGAACAAGAATGAGAAAGGCAGGGGGTGTGGAGCAGGGAGTCTTGTTTGTCACTCAGGCTGTCAGTAAGAAACCTTTCTGTTCAGCAATAATTGCGGCAAAGGGAGGAGTGTGTTAAGTGCACAAGACTGAACACCTTCCAGTTTTAAAAGCTTTGATATAACAGATGAAGCAGAAGAAATAATGGGTTCCTTGACGGCTGTGCTGTGTAAACTACAGAGAGCTGGGCCCAGGCACTACCTACCTGTGCCCTCCCAAAGCAGGGCCTGCAGACAGGGGAAGGTTTAGCACGGGATGGGGTGAGGTAGTGCTTTACAGACCTGCCAGGTGAGGGATACATACCCATGCTGCATAGAGGGCACAAGTCTCTGTCAGACATCAGGCATCTCTGAGGGCTCTGGTGCCACTGTGGTAAACATTCCCGTGCCCACTCAAGCAGGCAGGGCAAGATTTACCACTGGTTCTGGTGGTGTAGTGCTTCTCAGGGGGCTGCTCGAAGCACTAGGACTTTGCATGATAGATGCACAACACACATGCTGCATGAGGGCACACGTGTCTGTCAGACAACAGGGATCTCCGAGGGCTCTGGTGCCACAGTGGTAAACATTCCCGTGCCCACTCAAGCAAGCAGGGCAAGGTTTACCACTGCATCTGGCGGTGCAGTGCTTTTCAGAGGGCTGCTCGAAGCACTAGGACTGCACATGATGGATATACACACGATGCATGCAGGGAACCAGCCTCTGTCAGAGAGCAGGGATCTCAGAGGGCTCTGGTGCCATTGTGGTAAACATTATTGTGCCCACTCAAGCAAGCAGGGCAAGGTTTACCACTGCATCTGGTGGTGTAGTGCCTCCTAGAGGGCTGCTCGAAGCACTATGACTGCACATGATAGATGCACATACACATGCTTCATGCAGAGCACAGACCTCTGTTAGACATCAGGGATATCAGAGGGCGCTGGTGCCACAGTGGTAAACATTCCTGTGCCCAGTCAAGCAGGCAGGGCAAAGTTTAGCACTGGTTCTAGTGGTGTAGTGCTTCTCATAGGGGTGCTCGAAGCACTAGGACTGCACATGATGGATATACACACACATGCTGCATGCAGGGCACAGACCTGTCATACATCAGAAGGCGCTGGTGCCACAGTGATAAACATTCCTGTGCGAACTCAAGCAAGCAGGGCAAGGTTTACCACTGGATGAGGTGGAGTACCAATTCACAGACCTGCAAGGTGAGGGATACATACACATGTGCTGCATGGAGGACACAAGTATCTCTCAGACATCAGGGATCTCCGAGGGGGGCTGGTGCCCCAGTGGTAAACATTCCTCTGCCCACTCAATCAGGCAGGGCAAGGTTTACCACTGCATCTGATGGTGTAGTGCCTCATAAAGCACTAGGACTCTGCATGAGGGATACACACACACACGCTGCATGAGGGCACCCACCTCTGTCTGAGAGCAGGGATCTCGGTGGGCTCAGGCTCCAGGATTTCATAGGCCAAGTTAATGTCCTCGGTGTCTCGGAGAAGTACGTAAATTGGCTCGATCTGGTCGTTGAACCGCGCCACGAGGGTCCTTGCGTCCTTCTTGGGCATGGCTGACTCGTCTTCCTCGACTTCAGTCTTGCAAAAAGTGCAGAGGAACGTGGCTGATGTAAAGAAAGAAAAGGGGGATTTTAGGATGATTTCCAAACAGACGAGCAGAAGATGAGCTAAGTACCCCCTCGTGCACGCGCACCGCTTACCAGACCGGAAGCCAGGCAAGGAGGTGAAAGGGTCCACTCAGAGACTCAACTCAAGAAACCAGCCGAACCAAGCACAAACGACTTACTCCAGTGTAGTGCATGCACACACCACACAGCAACCCACACATGGACAAGCAGAACTAAACAGTTACCAGCACACATAGGGGCCCATCCATGTACATAACATACAGCAGCCCATGCACAGGCAGAAAACACACAAAGTATAAAACACCCATACATAGAGACACAACTCACATGGTATCCCGTATATGCAGGTAACAGGTACCTAGGCCTACTGACAAAATGCACAATAACTAGAAACAACACAACTGCCAAATGGCACCAAGCCGTACTGACACTGCTGACCAGCTTTGGCCTGTTTCAGGCACTTTGCCTGCTGGTGTTTGTTTAAACTCATACCAGGAATAGCAAAAGCAAAAATAGAAGTTCTAGAATGAAAAGTTTTACTGCCTAAGAAGATAGAACTGTTTGAGGTTTTCTCCTGGGATTCATCAGTTCCCAGCCATGCCCAAGAACAAATGTGAATGGGTGGATAAAGGCATCCATCCTGTCTGCCTTTGTTAACAATCTGACTTGTAATGCACTTCTTTGAGTGTGAAGCAAACATGTTTAATATGTTACAACACTAGAGAAGAGACATGCCTGCTACACACATTCCTTTTCGGTTTCTTCATCTCCTACGGGCTATCAAACTATGTCTCATTGTCTTTTGTTTCTATTTCCCTGCAAACAATGGGTCGCCAGCCAGTACATCTTTCTAATGGCACACCCGTAACACTGGCTACAGTTATTCGGCGCAGTGCACTAATTCTCATATGCACAAACATATATCATAATACAACCACAAATCTGGTAGTATCTGCGAATGTAAGAAACCCAGTATTTCTACCAATGCAACAACACAGCAACCAGTTGCCATATTAGCATGGTGCAGGAGCGGGATTTTATTCGCTAAGCATAATAGCTGCATTTATCTTGTTTCGTTAATTCGGGTGCTTTTCTCGTATCTCCAAAACGCTTTGCATGAATAAATGTTACAAGAAGCATTCAATAAACCAAGTGTAAACGCCAAAGCAAGGGTAAACCACGAATACATTTCGTACAAATGGTGATGTGCAACATGTCAGGGAGAGACCTTTAAAAAGGAAGAACGCGCGTGCTCCTCTACGTCACTGATGTAACAGTTCGGAAACGGAGAGAAGCACGCTGCTCTCTCCCTCATCTGCCGCTTTCATCATTATTTTTTATCCTTCCCTTTATTTTTAGTTAATGCCCCTTCCTGTCTGGGCCATGTTGCTCGCCGACCCCTTGCTGTCCTTTCATGATTTCCTTTAATATTTTTTTTGCATTTCTTGATAAAGCAGTTCGCTGCCGCACAACTCCGCTTGAAGTTTTAGCATAACTGAAAATGCATTTTTTTTTACCACACCAAGTGGTGTTCTGCCATCTTGGATCGGTAAAAAAAAAAAAAAAAAAAAAATGGCACCTGCGTCATTCGGTATGCGTGCGCATGGATGGTGACGCATGCGCACGAGTGGTGACGCATGCGCACGAGTGGTGACGCGTGCACCTGTATGTTAGCACTCGTGCTTGAACCTAATGAATGATGTGGGCGCCAGTATCGTTGTGCCGTATGTGCACTACGCACGTGTCACGTTATGACATTTGTACTTTTCTTTTATGCCGATGGACACATCAGCAAAAAGCATATAGATATTTACCAATAATGTACAGCAGTGGTTCCCAACCTTTTGACTTCTGTGGACCCCCATTTTGTCAATACTGGAGCCCGGGGACCCCCACTGAATCATTATTAGAATCCGGGGACCCCCACTCAGTCATTACTGATAGTTGGAACCTAATATTAAATATTCTAAGCAGTCACGGATCCCGTGAGGAGGCTTCGCGGACCCCCAGGGGTCGCCGGCCCACAGGTTGGGAACCACTGATGTACAGCATCCCCAAAAAACATTACCAAAGCCAATAGGTCCCAAAGGTGAGACCTACGGGCGTTGCCAATGCTTGTTTCACACAGGACTTCACCCTTCTCCATACAGTTAAAGTGACTTCAGTCTATACGGTCCACACCGATGTGTCAGCCTTGGCTTCTTTTTTGCACCAACGAACAAATACATGTTTTTGTTCAGTACACAGCTGAAAACTGAATCCTACAGACTATGGCAGATAAAACAATTTGCTAAAGATCAAACTATTTGGTCACATGGTGAAGTTGGAAATCCAGTCCACGCCCTGTGGTTCTGAAATCCGCAAAACAGCCACCAGAGTAAAATTATGTGGTCTGGCAATATTCTGTCATCACCAGTATTGCATAATCTTTAGAATTTCAAAACTGACACACCTGGTGGGGATCTAAACTCGATTCCTACAACATTCAGTAAAGTACCTTTGAGTGTACTTGTTTTGTTAATATTTTGCTCCTTAAAGTAGTGATCACAGGTTGGTATCCTCTAGTTTTTGTTTTTTGTTGTTGTTATAAGCGTCACACCTGGAGAACTTGATCTGCTCTTCATCTTTTACCAACAAATTTACCCCTAAGGAGAATGGGAACCTGAACCATCAAATCTACACTGTTTTCCCCTTCCTGAAAACTAGGCTGTAGCCTCATATTCAGTAATGTTACTGATCTGTAGAGTGGCTTTTGCCCAATAGGCCGCTCTGGTGCTAGGAACCTGATGATACCATGGGTCAACAAAAGAGGATCAAAAAATCCTTGTTTTCAATTTCTTTCTAAATAGGAGATGGGATTAAGCTGCTCTGAGATCTGTGGGGAGGGGTGGGAGCAGGAGGAGGAGCAGGAGGATGACAACGACAATAATAATTAATCCCCCTGGATTAGACACATTTGAACTGTGGGGGTATCAACGAGTACAAATTTAGAGGAATTAAGATTGCAAAGGGGCAGTGTGTTTGAAACTTGTGTAAAAGGTAAATGGGTCCAGCTCCATTTACTGCTCTGCGTGTCAAGCACAAGGGCTTGATAACATACCGTTAGGACAAGCAGCCAATGCAGTTCCATAAAATGAGGTATCACAGATTTTCTAGGTAAAATGATTTAAAATAGGCCGCGCTGCTGTGTTTAGATTCAATGTGCAAGATAATCAGGAATGCCAAGATACAAGAATTTTCTGACGCCCAGTTCAGCCTAAACATATGCATGAACTGCAGTTCTTTGACAACCAAGAGGAGCAGGGTAAAGATTTTCTTTAAAGACCCAAGGACAGCAAAACTTGCTGAAAGAGAGAGAGTCTGTTTAACGAAGGACAGATTTTGGTCACTGATGAAACCTGAGTTTTTGGCCAAACTTACAGCTATAGAGGTAGCACCCAGTTTAGAAAGCCACCAAGTAAAAGACCAAGGTAAGGAAGGCTTGCTCAAGAGGACGACTTTGGTCTTCTTGGCGCTGAGTTTTGGGCAGTTCTCGCTCTTCCGTCTGGCCACCGCAGACCTGTAGCTGGCAAATTGCTTTCATGAAGCCTGATAATTATTGGGGAGGGTGATTGTGATAATCAGAGTGTCGTCCACGTATGAAGGTCTCAAAGCCTAAACCACAGAATGAGGAGCCTAGTGGGTCTACGCAGACATGACATCAGCTCAGGGATGGGCACTGAGGTAGCCTGCATGGTATAAACGTTTTACTGGAATTAAAAGGGGGCATAAAATCTGATTGTTTTCAAGCTGTAAAAAACACGACAAAGCCACTTAAAAGCTTGTGTGCAGTCTCAACATCAAAGAATCCAGACAGCAAAAATGTATGCGAGACGGCATCAATAGCCACCTTGGTCCAAGGTCATCCAAATGCGGTCAGTGACCGAGAAAAGAGCGGTCCTTGCGGTGTGTGATGAGCGAAAACCTGATTGTGAGTGATGGAGAAGATTACTAGCTTTCAAGGAGTTAGACAGCTGTGTGATGATTACTTTCACAAGCATCTTTGAGAGAGAGGGGAGTAATGAAATAGGGCAGTAATTGCTCATGTTATTAGGGTCAGCTATTGGTTTCTACGACAAAGGTATACCATGAGCGTGTTTCTAGGCAGGAGGTACCGTGGTCACAGAGATGGAGAGATTACAAATGTATTTCAGGATGAGTCTTACTGCATCACCAGCAAGGGCTGGAATGTGGGGGGACAAGGGTCCACCAGAGAGCCCCACTTGATGGAAATAGATACATCTGTAACCACTTCAAAATTAATGAGTAGGGGGTGTGTGGGAGGGCAGATTCTTTATCTAAACAGGAGAGCAAGATGGACTAAAGTCAGACAGCATTTTAGCTAGCCTGTCTCCCAAAAAAAAAAAAAAGACAAAAAAACAAGCACTGAGAATGCCAATGGGTCATACTTATAAATGCACTGTCAAGCCAGGTCAAAAAAGTGCATGTAGGTCAATGACTACCCTCATCCCCTCTGTGCCGCTGCCAGAGTACAGCACCATATATCATCTAGGTACCTGAGATACTTTATTAGCATTATTTTGTGTGCCCCTGAAAGTTCCACCTCGGGCATCTGGATAAATACAAAAAATGATTACAGCTGTGCGGAGTGCAAGCACTATTTTTTGTGGAAGCACATAACATCTGCCCAATCAAAATATGTACTTCTGGCTCCCATTTTGTGGATGGAGACAAAGCACCCCCCTAGGTGATGCTCACATAAATGTTTGGTGACAGTTACTGTCAAGCCAGACCGTAACAAGCATTTGCAATGCAATGGGTCTTGTGTTTACAAAGCTAACAGCTTTAACTCCAGTAAACTGTTTACCTGACTTTTCTTGCCACATAAACTGAAAAGTAAAATAGTTTCACATAAGCCAGCCGACGGCCACCATAAGGGCAAAGCAAACACACAAAAGGAAGGAGAACTTCACTCGCAGTGAAACGTATCTGCAAAAGTGCAATTATCCATGTTACCGGCAAAAATGGAATTATCAATGTAACAGGGTCGATGACATGCAAAGCACTCTACTACATCCCAGCAAGATCGCGCTACCTACGAAACAAAGAAAAAAAAATAGTGCAGAAACCACACTGAAAACACAGAGCTTTGTATGTTTCCAGTAGTTTACCGGTGCGCTCGAGGCGGGCAAAACACCGGAAAAGGCATGACGTAGGCATGCCTTTTACTAATTAAATCAAGCTAATTTTAAAAGGCAAGCCCACAAACCAACCAAACTGATTGGCTTGACACAGGCGTGGTTACAAGCCCACAGAGGTTACACTAGGGATGGAGCGCTTTGCGCTCGACCCTAAAGGACAGATTGGAGCAGGCCTCTTAGTGAGACTGGATCACATCACTGCACGCAGGAGGATGCCTCAGCTCTTTTACAACAGAAAAAGTGTTTTAAACAAATTCTTAGTGGTGGCGAAGTCAGATGTAGGATAGGCTGATCTGGCCTTCTAACCTGAGGATGATAGAATTTTTGGCACTCAATTATATTTTTCTGTGGATTCTGGGTCATCGGCTTTCCACTAGAATCATTCAGTTGCTTTACAATGACAGGTAGATGCGCAGAGCTTCCCTGTAGCACGGGCTGTGCGCCTCCTTCCAGGACACTGAAGGGCTTCAGACGTAGTACAGAAGCGGATGCACCTGTGATCCATTTATTGAAAATTCTTTGGAGTCCCTGATGTCCACAGAGACCACAGGGCAGTCCTGGAGCGTGCTCAAAATAGCTTATGTTCTACTCTTGTCCCACTTTCTACTTCAATAGGATCTGTGCAACGGAAACAGAAATGAATTGCTTTCATTAGCAGGAGTGACTACTTTTGGGCCAGTGGAATGAATGGATTTCGATTTTCTGTGCAAGATGCTGAAGTCTATCCCAACCAGCAGTCCCAGAGTGTCTAAACTATACGGCTAAGGCTTAGTTTGCAGGCAAGTGAAGACAGATGCACAAATGAGAAAAAAAAAAAACACACCATGGTCACCTTAGTCAAGACCCCAGGAAAAAAGTATGGTCCAATGCAACCTGAGACCAACACTAAATTCTACACTGTGACTTGGCCTAGTTTCAAGTTTAGACTCGAGAAGATCACCAACATGGTGTATGACTGTGGCAGTGAGAGGAATACAGTCCACCTGAGCTGCCCATCTACTTACAGAAACTACATGCTTGTTCTCACAAGTCACTACCCTGTGTAAAATAGTTCATTACATAAGGTTGGTAGACAGACACAGGAAAATTGGACAATCAGTTATGCTGAGACTGGCGTGGATCAAATCCTCATGACCTACATTAGACCAGAGCTGTGGGTGTGTCCCTTCCACCTCAACACTGGGCGGGGGAGATGCATCAACCTATGGGATTTAAGCCACTGAACCACTGCAGAATGACCAATCAACAACATTAAACCCTACAACAGGGTGTGCAGCAAGGAGGAATCATGAGGTTGCATGGCTAGATGGGACTGAAGGCTGCCTGTGGCACTGGTTGGGGAGCAGCTAACCACAGCAGGCCGGTCAGTGCACAGCGAGGACAGGAGATGCCATGTAATTTGGACATGGTCAAGGATGCCATTGAAGAAACACATGGTGATGGCTGGAAGATACACTAAGGGCAGCGGTTTTTAAAGAACACTTTGTAACACGTGTGCAAATGTGGACTACAGTCCATTGGAAGCACGTGGCGATACATTTTTTCGGTTAACTTCACAAAGAAGGGTCATTGTTCACAGGCATCTACTTTACTTACTGCTGTCGTTACACTTAACAGCGCGCAGTGTTGGCTGAAAGTCTTCCAGTGTATTTATGGCTGCAGCTACTTTCCTCCCTGCTATCGTTACACGTGTTAACAGTGCGTATTGTTGGCTGAAACTCTTCCAGTGTATATATGGCTGCATCTACTTTACTTACTGCTGTCGTTACACTTGTTAACAGCGCGCAGTGTTGGCTGAAACTCTTCCAGTGTATTTATGGCTGCATCTACTTTACTTACTACTGTCGTTACACTTGTTAACAGCGCGCAGTGTTGGCTGAAACTCTTCCAGTGTATATATGGATGCATCTACTTTACTTACTGCTGTCGTTACACTTGTTAACAGCGCGCAGTGTTGGCTGAAACTCTTCCAGTGTATTTATGGCTACATCTACTTTACTTACTGCTGTCGTTACACTTGTTAACAGCGCGCAGTGTTGGCTGAAACTCTTCCAGTGTATATATGGCTGCAGCTACTTTACTCCCTGCTGTCGTTACACTTGTTAACAGCGCGCAGTGTTGGCTGAAACTCTTCCAGTGTATTTATGGCTGCATCTACTTTACTTACTGCTGTCGTTACACTTGTTAACAGCGCGCAGTGTTGTCTGAAACTCTTCCAGTGTATTTATGGCTGCATCTACTTTACTCACTACTGTCGTTACACTTGTTAACAGCGCGCAGTGTTGGCTGAAACTCTTCCAGTGTATATATGGCTGCAGCTACTTCACTTTCTGTTATCGTTACACTTGTTAACAGCGCGC
Organism: Pleurodeles waltl; assembly: GCF_031143425.1. Taxonomy (NCBI): domain Eukaryota; kingdom Metazoa; phylum Chordata; class Amphibia; order Caudata; family Salamandridae; genus Pleurodeles; species Pleurodeles waltl. The sequence continues at coordinate 1,491,069,674 of NC_090447.1, read as the reverse complement.
AGTGTTGGCTGAAACTCTTCCAGTGTATTTATGGCTGCATCTACTTTACTTACTGCTGTCGTTACACGTGTTAACAGCGCGCAGTGTTGGCTGAAACTCTTCCAGTGTATATATGGCTGCAGCTACTTCACTTACTGTTATCGTTACACTTGTTAGCGTGGCGTGGTGGTTGAAACTCTTCCAGGGTATACAAGCGTCTTAGTATTTTCGAAAATATAAAAACTATGCAAATTTTTTGTGAAAATGATTTCTCATAATTAGTGTTTTTACAATATATACAGCCAAAACCAAGGAACTAATAACATTGCGCCTGAAATGAGTTTCTGTCACTTAGAAGAGTAGATAATGAGGTGAGTGGTAATGCTACACGTTCGTGCCATTATTTGTAATATGGATATAGTTTGAAGTTCTGCCCAACCTGCTTCCCGCTGAAATCCACCTCTCCCCTGGTCTCCAGGAACATCAAGTGAATGGTGGAAATGTGAAAGTGATGTACAAGGTTGTCACACAGCCTGTACTGAGAATGGAGCTTCCACACCAGGCATCTAAAGTAACATTGTGAAGGACTTTCGCGGGAAGTGTTATTGTGGACGTGCATTGTAAAGGGAATGTTTAATTTTGTGTTGATCATCTCCGGAGGGCTGTTGCTGAGGGAGAAGATAGAACATTTCTTTTACCTTAAGAAACGTGTCTTAATGCTTTCAAAAATTGTGTTGATGTTTCTGATTTGCCAATGCAACCCTAACTATGATCATACTATGCAGAATCTATTTTTAGATAGTGTGCATCGTGTATAAAAACTCTTGGACTCTAGCTGTTCAAGTTTACTTTGAGTTTAGTCTTAGCGCCATTAGGATGTTTTCTTTTGGGGCTCTGTAAGATTTTACACCTCTCTTTAGGACAGCAGTGGTTACTGAAGACTTTATTTTTCTAAGTCCATTTGACCCAGACTCTCCATGGGATGTGTCTATACTCTTCATCAGTTATGCATTTAAAGGTTCTTAGCTTATATTATCCAGGGATTTATTAGTGCGAGGATTTTACATTTACCTGTAAGTTATGTATTATGAGCCTTTATGGCATTTCATGCATATTTTCCCTATACCGAATGTAAATATTTCTCTATTAAAAATCCAGTTTTTTGTCTATTTTTGCCCTACAGCTCAATTATTTACATTTCAAATATTCATCTTCATTTAACTCTGCTAACCTGTGGTACTCTGTTGAAGAGTGCAGTCCCAACTGGAGATGCTAAAGCCGAATTGGTTAGGTAAAGTTTGGGGGTATTCAAATATTGGGGTTCAGACTATTATTGGAGCTGGGCTCCCAGATATATCTGCGTCTACTTTACTTACAGTGTTGGCTGACGCTCATCCAGTGAATTTACACCATCACTGTTGTGTCTGGTTCACCTTCCTGCATAGACTGCACCTTCTACTACTCTTAGATTTTGCACCCGCTCCATGTAGTTCGTGTTATTTACTCAATGTAAACATGCCTATGCCTCTCTATAGAGCTCTGGCGTAGCCCACGCTATATAAAACCTTTAAAGATTATGTATTTTTGTACCTCTAAAATAAAAAACAAGGCTGCCTGCAGGAATTAACAGCCACTTGTGACCATGATACGCCTCAGGTCCGCTTCCCTAAGCCTAAGAAACTGGAGTACAAGGCCGGGGTACAGTGTCGTGCCACGGGCAGTGCTTAATTTGAGCCGGTGATTTCCGGTGCTCTGCACCGGCACTTAGTTGTCAACACCGGCTCTTATGACAATCTGCTACGTGGTGCCACCGCTTCTATAATTTAGACATCAGCGCCAGTGTTTATTAATTTAACATACGGTAAATATGGTACGACCCGCCACCGGAGCCATTCTTAATGCTTCGGGGGCCTGGAATAGTCTGACTTGTGGCATCTGCAGGGTTGATGGTTAGTAGTTCATTTAGTTCTGTCACTGGAGGGAAATAAGTGCAAGCCGCAGGGGCCGCCTGGTGAGGGCCCCGGCACTTATTTATATACAAATTAAGCATTGGGCACAGGCCCAGTGGGGCCTCTGTGAGCGCCATTCTGAAAGCAGGACAAGCTCCTGCCAGGGGCCCGGTGCTGGTCTCACTCCGTTACGTTCTCCTTGTGGTTGCTCTCCTTCCCCGGGGGCACCCGGCTTGTCGATCACCCCCCTGACGCCGGATGGTCCATGATGCAGGCCCCAGCAGGGAGGCATCCAGATGCCGTGCCCGCGGGCCGCCTCCTCAAAGCTCAGCGAAGGCCCCCCCCAGGTCACGAGGGAGCACCCCCTCGGCAGACGGCGGGAAAGGGACTGATGCTCATTAAAAAGCAGCCCGCGTGATCCGGGCGCCCCAAGAGCACACACTGAGAAGAAAGAGCCGCCATGTCCTCCGACAGACAGCCCCGCTCACCGAGGAGTAAAAATAGAAGAGCCTGGAGGTCCTCAGCCCTCACCGGGGCCTTCATCTGCCTCCCCACTCTCTGGGGATGCTCGGCTGTGCGCCAGAGAGATGCTGGTCACTGTCTAGCACATGCACCCATTCATTCAGAGCTGCTGCTTCCCCGGCATCGGGCGCGTTCTCCAGTTTAACAAACTCCATTCTGGGAGTTGCAGTCCTAGGTAATCCCAGCAGAAGCAATTAGACTCGAGTTCTAAAATGTAAAGGCAGGGCCACTTGAATTACGCGACAGGAGAGGGACAAATTATGCTCAAGGGTAGAGTAAATTATGCAGCAAGAAATGGACAATTATGTGTCCAAATGCAGCACATTTTGTAATGGTATTACTTAGTTATTTCGTGATTGTTAAACTTGTTAACACTGACTGGGCATCGGTTGCACCTCATTAGTACCGTTTTAACTCCTCCACATAGCGATAAGCAACAGAAAGGTGACCAGGCCAGCTTGGCACAGCGCCTTCCGTCGCGGAGCAGCGCGACACGCTGCATTTTAGTAACTTTTGAACCGTTTAAACTAGAAACATGTTTTTTCTTAAAATCTGCAGAAAATGGATTATGTGCCAAATCTCTAATTATGTGAAATGCAACACAGCCACACAATCGCGTAATTCTAGTAGCCTTGTTTAACGGGTTGTGGTTAGAAAACAGACTGGACTTTGGTACACACGATAACCCTGTTTAAAAGGGATATACAGAAATACAACAAAAAGGATGGACAAAGCCGAACAGCCATATTTTTCCACTCTGCAAAGTAAATGGCGATCCAGGGGGGCATTCTTAGCGTAATCTGCCTCGACGAGGAGTTTGGTTAACTACATACAAGCAATAAATAAATACACATATAGCAATACGATTTCAGCGGGTTACACCATCCAGCAAAGCTTACCTGGAACTAAAAACCCGCCTCAAACCAGATGTGTTTGCTTTTGTTTCTTGACAGTCCACCGGTGCCGGCGTTAAACAACACAATTTGATTTTTTAATACATATTTGGGTGTGAAGGAGAAAAGAAGTAACTTCTTCATGCAAGATGATGTTCTTCGCCAGCAGTTTTTGCAGCAAGATTCAAGTTCACCGATTAGTCCAGATGTTCACATGGAACAGAAACAGAAAAAGCTAACTTTTGTGGTAGTTTGTGAAGTACTGCACGGACCTGTGCCAAGTCTATCACTTAGGAGGACATTGCACCGCTCACCGCCCCTGCCATTGGTGCCAAATGTTGGTACCCGGGGCCTGGGCGTGCCACTATTATTTATTACCTTTCAGCATATATTATTTTCCTAAACTAATGTGTTTATCTTAAAGTTGGCAGACGGCACCACCATACAGTAAACGGTCATTAGGAAAAAAAAAAAAAAAAAAAAAAAAGTGCTGGTGGTAAAAACGTAACGCCGGTGCCAAGCACCTGCACAAATTAAGCACCGCCGGTTTCACTTGGTACACAGATAATGTCTGTGTTTGCAATGTTTTCATGGCAACAGGGTGCACATATATTTGTCTCCACTATAAATTGTTTTTATCTTACTTGCAGGTTTATCCACAGTATGATCGGTCAGGTATGACAACACTTCACCGTTATGCATGGACTGCATGCAATAGCAGGAACAGCCCTGAAGAAGCTCACCAACCCTGCAGGAGAAACAGAAGGCCGAAACACGTATGCTATGTAGGTTGGATGATAAATTCTTTTTGTCCAAAATCCCGAAATGATTTACTTTTAACTATCTCCACGGTACCTGGTTAATAAAAAGGTAAACATTGTGGGTGTACCCTGAAATTTGTAGGAAACATATCTGGATCCCTGCACATGTCCAAAACAATTTATCAAGAAATCTTGATTAGCTGTAGAGGAGTGGAATGCCAGCGCCTTGAGACCCTTACAGGTGAGTAGTCGCGCTATACAAACCCCTGATTGATAAATTAATTAACTTCCATGGCGTGGATAGATCACCAGAGATGAAGCATACTGCAAACTGAGGTGACATCCAATTCTTATAGGACTACTGCAAGTTGATCAAAGTGAAAATAACCTTAACCCTCTGCTAGAACAACCTCAGCACTAACTGTGTGGTTTTTCAGCAAACTGCACCCAAAATGAAAAGATCACACAACACCTAAATTGTGACATAGCCGTACGTTGTGAATAGATGCAAAACCGCAGTCACCAGTGTCTTATTTGACACGGATGCAACATGGTGCCCCACTTCTCCACTGGGATTGTAAATTATAATATCTCTGCTGATAAGAGAAATGGCTTAGACAGAACAAACTGACACGGCAGAGGGCTTTATTTTTGGAACGAGGGCCTCCATTTGTAATACTTTCACACAAAGATGAAAAATTACATGAAACTAATTCTACGATTGTCATAACACATAGGAACATTGTAGCTATTGGCATTCAAATACTGTCAGTACCTTTCCAACTGTTCACTAGAGTATGGGAGCCCTGAGAATTTTACTTGTTTTATGCGTTTGGCGTGCTTTTAAAATTTGGCTTTGTATATATCTATTTCACAGCCCTGATAAAGTCCTATTTGAAGGACGAAACATGTTGGCTGTGGTTTTTGTATTTGATGAATAAATAAAGTTGAAAATTAATCTTTACGGCTCTTGTGTATCAACTTATTGAAGAACTATTCATCTTGATGATCTGTGTTGATATTTGATACTTTAATTTTTCGATTAAATAATCAAATTACCTAAGAGCCCCACTGTAATTTTTGTAGCATCCCCGGTTCTATTCAAAACTGTTTTGTGGATACGTTGAGGACTTTGAGTAGTAGGGCCTCTTGAAGGTGTAGCGCTAGACATTGAAATATACATATTAACACTTGGGTGGCCATGGTAAGCCCACTACTGCTCTTTTTGGATTTCCTGAATCTGTCACAACTCTTTGCTGTAAAAATGTTGCCTTACTATGTGGTCTCCTTAAGTTTCTTCTTTTTTGTTTTTGCTGCCATTTGGGCTCTGGGATCTGCAAGACTGCCATTCAATCTCTACAAAGCTGTCTCCCTAAAACATGAGGACAACAGGACCACGATCGTAGCCGATTTGGGTTAGGAAGACGCTAAAAGTTCATCAGAGTTGTTTTAATATAAATAAACAGATTTGTTCAATGAAAGTAGATGTTTGGCAACTTGTAAAATCATACCTTGTGCTGCCTGGGAGAGGTAAACCAATACTAACCATTTCCCTTCCACGGCAGTACCTAGCACCCTCTGTGCTCTCTAGCATCGCAAACAACTCAAGTTTCTCTCTTGTTGCCTATTTGATGTCTCTCAGTACACCTCAGTGAAAAAATCCCTGTAATTCACTGCTGCCCATCTATAATTCTATACATTGAAGAAGGTCATATACTGTAGAGCAAAATGACTCTGCATTCTTCAGCACTGCCTGAAGCCTCATGTACAATTGTCGTCTCTCTGTGCTCCCAGACTATGCTTGGCATAGAAATGGGAAACAGCAGGACAAAAGTACAAACAGAGGTGGATCCATCCGCCAGAACGCCTGGCAGTGAGGCGTCGTTCATATTGTTCAAGGACTTCTTTTCACCAGCTGTAAGAGACGCAGTTTATTGTAATGTGCAGTTACTTAGTCGCAAAGCTCATTGTACGCAAGGTCCTGGATTTAAAGCTACAGATCCTACTGGCAATGCTTGGAGAGACTGCGGATGTCGTTGGGAGGCTCTGACAAAACAAGCATTGGCTTGAGCCAGAGTTACAAAAAAAAAAAAATCCTTAACGCCATTGTTGTGTCACAATGCATTGGCATGAAGGGTAGCGTCTCTGAGTATTTTTCTTTAGTGAGAAATCACTGTAAGACGGGTGCTGGTGGTGCACCTCAAGGCATGTTCCGTACAAAAAAAAAATCTTTTTGACCCTCAGGGTGGCGTGCAATAAAGGTGACACAATATGGCAGTGTTCTCATCACATCGGAGCGCCAATGTTTTTTTGTTAATCATGGTAGGGCTCATATTGTATTGTAATAGTATTTATATAGCGCTTACTACCCCTGATGAGGCGTTGAAGTGCTTTTCGGCGAGTAGCACACTACTCCGGAACCCAACAAGAATTAGTGATGGATTAGAATAGGGAAATATGGGTACAGTTTTAGTATTATTATGAGTTAATTTGAGCTGCGGATATGAGAGTTTGTTAGTTAGATTGACTGGAGTAATGGAGGGGTGGAGGAGGAAAGAATCCAGAAGTGTTAATTGGGAGCATATGGTAATAGGATTTAGGCTTGGGATGAGTAAAGGAGGATGGAGGAGGGAAGAGTCTGTGGAAGGGGTTAGGGAGATCATAGCAGCAGGGTGAGATAAATGAGGGCAAATTTATATGCATCAGGTTTAGCATTCCTGAAAAAATGCTGATTGTCACCTTTCTGCAAAATAACATACAGCGCTGGAAGGGTTGGGAACTAGTAGTGCAATAGCAGAATTCCCTGTACGTCTGTGCATACCAACAATCTAAAGTCTTTAGGAGTATTCTCCATCTCCCCTCCAATCTTACCGACACCGGAAATGGTTGGGAATGTACTGCAGACAAAGGCAGGAGTACAACTTGTTCCAGGGTGGGAGAAAAGAGTTCAAAGAAAGTGAGTTTGAAACCACTAGGCAGATTTCGGAATAAGTAAATACATGTGTATTTTTGCTTATGTGAAAATGGAATTCACTATGTCGCCCGCCTGTGGAAACAGCCCCCAGCCACGTGCAACTGTGGCAAAAAGGGGTTGACTGGTGTGCCTGCCAAGAGAAACCGATATACGAGGCACATGGATGTCCCCAGAAGCATGATAAAATATGGGGGGAAATGGTGGCCTTACTATGGACTACCTCTATGATGGTTCTATGGATTGAAATTACTGTTTTATGTACTTTATGCTCCAGAGTCGGTTTGTTATTGATGACTATGTCGAACTCGATGGTACACGTTTTGTAAACGCATTAAAACTTAGTTATCAAAAATGAAAATGGAGTTTACTATAGTTCGCTATAAGTTTGGTTTCCAGGCCTACTTATTTAAAGTCTAGAAAAATCCTGAATGTCAGAAATCTACAACAATTCGAGGACATCTACCTGCTAGTGGAAAAAAAAAAAACACAATAGACACAAACACACACACACACACACACACACACACACACAATTTCATTATTAAAAAAAAAAAACACACATTGCCACACATCAAATGTGCTTTGTCGTCTCAGAGAAATATTATTTCAAGCTGCACAACATTTTAACAAAACGATATTCAAGTTAAAATGTTTTGTGGAAATTTCATTTTGGAACCAATCAAACAAACATCTTGTTTCACGCCCAGGCGTTTATTTGCATATAATCATATACTCAGGAAGCATTCTTGGATCATTATAAATAGCCTCAATTTGTTACATTTTGCAAACGTGTGCACATTCCGATACTAGACCCCTGCAAGTAATGCAAGCTGTACTCAAAGCAAATCCTTAGAGCACTTGCTCTAACTGTAAAATGGATTGCACCAATGAATCATATATACACGTGATAGATAGATAGATAGATAGATAGATAGATAGATAGATAGATAGATAGATAGATAGATAGATAGATAGATACATATATGCAATCATTTTTCGCAGATTCATACTGTGGTTCTCAAACTGGCATACAACAGGCTTGTGCTACAGTGCGTTGGCGATACTTGTCCAGTGGACATAAACATGAAAACTTCTTGCCCTTGACTCCAAACAACGTCATTGGTGTTGTGTGATTAGAATTCCACATCTCTACCACATGTTGCTGGCCATCTGGATTTTCTTTCTTTTTGAGAAAAAAAGATTTCAAAACGGTAACCCTTGTGTCCCAAAACATGTGCAGGTAGGAATGAACATCTTGTATTGTTTCTTCTCATAAATATAAAATGGGGTATAAAGAGACAGGAGATGCATGCACTGTGTAGCTGGGACCTAAAATGAACCTGTCCTTCATGTAGTCTGACTGATGCTCATGTAAAGTGAGCCAATGCCTTCAAGCTGACCTTGCGCTATAGAAAACTACACAAAAAAACAAGCGCTCAAATACCCTCCGGTTGAATTCACGCTGTAGAAAACTGCAAAAAATAAAATAAAAAATAAAAAGTTATCAGAGCTGCTCTCAGCAGAAGAGGGGAGCAGGGAGGGGGAGTCTGAGATCTGGTCCCTACCTTTCAGAATCTAATTAATGCATGCACTGTCTAACCGAGGCCTAAAAATACACTTTGTTTTTAATTTTGAGCAGACTTTATCATAGTCTTAGATCATTGATGTGTGTTAGATGATTAACATCCCAAAATAGTTTCACGACTCGACCACAGACACCCAGAGTCAAAGCCCTCGGTGGTTCCCTACTCGTTGAGGGAAATCCTGAACGTTCATGAGCTCTCTTGGGTTAGAAACTTCCCCTCTTGCCTTTCTAACCTTGACAGCCATTACCATTGGTCAAGTGACGTCCAAGGGTCACAAAGACATAGAAAATGGACCAACGCCTCAGGAGCCATCCTTCATCTTGGCCCCGCAGCAGGGCGGCCAAGTTGAGTAGGGCACTTATTCAATACTACACAGTGAGACACAATCCCATGTTAGGGTAATTTAACTTGGTAAAACATGTAAAGTTAGCCTGCGGCTTCATGTCATCAAGACTACACCCGCTAGTCTTGGCTGGCCTTTAAAAAAAAAGAAAATCAATGTTTTCAAGCCTAAAACCGCTCTTCAACTCTATCTGCACTACAAGTTCCAGAATGCACGAATTCTGTGATGAAAGAACAGGGCTGTACGTGAGTCATTCACATGTGAATGAAGTTTGTTTCACACGAGAGATGTAACTGGAAAATATCAAATGGCATTACTTAGATGCACTTTGTATTTACAACAATGCATTACCGAATAGTGACATAATTTCACAACTGCATATTTTTTCTGAACTTTGGTGATGTCCTTTAGAAAGGCAGTGTCTGAGGTGTGGGGAGAAAGACAGACAGAGAGGGATAAGGGCATGTGGAAGCGCCAGGGGGAAGCGGCGACTGGTGCTTCAGGTCCTACCTTTTTCAGGCCCTACCTTGCAACAAGAATGTGGTGCGGGTGGGAAGGGAAAGGAGCGACTGAGAAGACAAGAACTCGTATGGAGTGCTTGAACACAAATAAAAAATGTAGCTCCAAAAAACGGAGCAGTGGATGGACAAGTACTTGGTCCATGCCAAAGGGGAGGGCCAAAGAAAAGAAGAGGCATGACGTATGCACACCTTGCCAAGCAGGAACAAAGGATATAAGGGCGACGTTCAAGCTAACAAATGGTAAGCTATCGGCGGGCTACTATAAGCACACTGACTGTAAACAACATGTCTCAAAGAGACAGCACATGCACTGTCTAACCAAGACCTACAAAGTTGCTCCCTGATGTAAGTAGTGGAAGTATTCAACTCATCCAATTGGAAACATGGTAGAGAAGAAATGTCCAGGGATGTCACAAACACAAGAATTAGGAGGTGAACCACAGAATAAGGAAAAGGGACTGAGACAGAAAAGGAAGCCTTCCAATCAGGAGCAAGGGCCTAAAAAAAGCCATCTGTAAGTATAATTGTATTCTATTGCAAATAATAGTCCTCCAACAACATACAGCTGAAGTAGTTAGCAGAAGGCACTTAAACAGGCTTGTCGTTTGCTGACTAATGACTAACTAGAAACGATACAAAGTGGCTTGTAGACCAGTCAACCCACAGCCCACAAGCCCTTTTCTGGACAGAGAATAAAAAAGGTGCAACCAGTTCATTTGCAAACAAGTATGTGGGCCAGCGACCATCATGTTAGATAACACAGTCCTAGTGAAATAAAGCATAAACAGCTTCAGTACTCCTTCCCTGTTAGAAATGGGGTCTCTAGTTGGCAGTCGGTTTGCACCCTGTCCAAGTAGGGACCCTCACTCTAGTTAGGATAAGGGAGATACCCGCTCAGATAAACCCTGCTCACCCCCTTGGTAGCTTGGAACGAGCAGCCAGGCTTATCTCAGAAGCAATGTGTAAAGCATTTGCACATAACACACAGTAATAAGTGAAAACACTACAAAAGGGCACCACACCAGTTTTACAAAAATAGTCAATATTTATCTATATAAAACCAGACCAAATACTATAAGAATCCAACATACAGTAAGAAAAATATGAATTATGCAACATTTACTCAAAACTACAGTTCCTTGAAGTCGATAGCTCCACCTGGGGCTATCACGGCGTCATGATCAACAAAACCAACAGTTCAGGCCGGCTGCGGCGTTGCAGGCCAGCTACGGTGTCGGGAAGACCCGCAAACAGTACCTTGGATTTGCAGGGCATCGTGATCCTCGCGGTGAGCTCCGGAAGGCGGCGTCACTGATGTTGCGGTGTCAGGTCCGGAGTCAGTGCAGGAGTCGTTGGGCCCTTGAGGTCACACGCGCTGCAGGTCGAACTCCAGGCTGACGAAGTCAGGTGCGCCGGCATGGATGGCTTGAGGGCTGCGGTGTGAAGTTGGACGATGCGACATGCAGTGCCCACAGGTCACGGTGCAGGCAGCGGCGGCGTCGTTGCTGAAGCGCTGTCGTCGGTGGGCCCAAGCCAGCAGTGCAGGACGGGACGGTGGTTTGTGACCCTCACGAGCAGTGCCCACAGGCCACGGAAGTCTGGGGACGGCACAGGAGTTGATGGTGCTGGTGTCGGTGGACCGGGTCTGCGGTGCGGGATGGGACGGTGCTTTGTGTACCTCACGAGCCGTGTCCACAGGCCATGGTGCAGGCAGCGGCGCCGGTGTCAGCAGGAGCGTCGTCGTCGGGGATGCCCAGGCTGCGGTGTGAGCAGGCGATGACGGAGTGCGGGGCCCACAGGTCGCGGTGCGAGCAGCGGCTCGGTGAAGTTGTCTGATGACGACGTCGGTGAGACCAGGGTCGCGGTGCAAAGCGGGACAATGCGACTCCGTGTGGCATCGGCAGGTCACAGTGCAGGCCAGCGTCGTCGTTGGCGGAGTCGCAGTGGTTTCTCCTCTTGAACAGCACAAAACACACAGTTCCCAGTGCTGCAGGTCGAGGAAACTGAAGTCTTTGGTGTCCCTGAGACTTCCAACAGGAGGCAAGCTCTACTCCAAGCCCCTGGAGAATTTTCTCAAGCAGGACATACAGCAAAGTTCACCCTTTGCACTGTTTTCAGGCAGAAGCAGCAACTGCAGGCCACTCCAGAAAAGCAACACAGCAAAGGGACAGTACTCCTCCTTCAGCTCTTCTCCTGGGCAGAGGTTCCTCTTGATTCCAGAAAGATTCTAAAAGTCTGGGGTTTTGGGTCTGCTTCTTATACCCCAGTTCTGGCTTTGAAGTTTGCAAACTTCAAAGCAAAGTATCAAGTGTTTGCAAGATCCTTCCTTGTCCAGGCCAGGCCCCAGACACCAGGGGGTTGGAGATGGCACTGTGTGAGGGCAGCCACAGTCCTTTCAGGTGAGAGTGACCACTCCTCCCCTCCCCTCCAGCACAGATGGCTAATCAAGATATGCAGGCTACACCCCAGCCCCCTTTGTGTCACTGTCAAGAGGAGAGGTGTGAACAGCCCAACTGTCAAACTGACCCAGACAGGGAATCCACAAACAGGCAGAGTCACACAATGGATTAAGCAAGAAAATGCCTACTTTCTAAAAGTGGCATTTTCAAACGCACAATCTTAAAATCAACTTTACTAAAAGATGTATTTTTAAATTGTGAGCTCAGAGACCACAAACTCCATGTGTCCATCCGCTCCCAAAGGGAATCTACACTTTAATCAGATTTAAAGGTAGCCCCCATGTTAACTTATGAGAGCGACAGGCCTTGCAACAGTGAAAAATTAATTTAGCAATATTTCACTGTCGGGACATATAAAACACATTACTATATGTCCTACCTTAACCATACACTGCACCCTGCCCTTGGGGCTACCTAGGGCCTACCTTAGGGGTACCTTACGTGTAAGAAAAGGGAAGGTTAAGGCCTGGCAAGTGGGTACACTTGCCAAGTTGAAGTTACAGTCAAGATTGCACACACAGACACTGCAGTGGCAGGTCTGAGACATGATTACAGAGCTACTTATGTGGGTGGCACAACCAGTGCTGCAGGCCCACTAGTAGCATTTGATTTACAGGCCCTTGGCACCTCTGGTGCACTTTACTAGGGACTTGCCAGTAAATCAATATGCCAATCGTGGATAAATCAATCAACAGTACAATTTCTATAGGGAGCAGTTGCACTTTAGCACTGATTAGCAGTGGTAAAGTATGCAGAGACAATAAACCAGCAAAAACAGACCTGAAAAAATAGGAGGAAGAAGGCAAAACGTTTGGGGATAACCTTGCAAAAAAAGGCCATTTCCAACACTTCCCCTTACACCCACTGAAGCATGTATTCCAAACACCAACACTATTCCATCCAGATTCCACTAGTATTACAAGCCAGGTTGATTTTCACTGTTAAATTACCCAGGTTTACACATTAGCTGGAGTAGGAACCAATTGTGATCCTGGTGATTACAGTACCTTCAACCTAGATTGTCTTCATCACATAAGGATGAGAGCAGCTATCCTGATATGAACTGGAGAACCATAGGACTGACTATTCCCAACAATGCAATCAGTATTGCTTATTTCAGGTGAGGGCAGCCTATGGGAATGGATGGGGGATCCGTGCTGGCACTAGCGATCGCCAGGGCGGTGTTCAAGAATCTGGTCAGATTCACTAGGTGGCACACAGCACCCTTGGAAGCATGTTACCCAGATATTGAGTAAGGTTTTACTCCATTGTCTTGTTTTATTTGTACTGGTGCCATCTGAAGCCACTAATCAGTTTTTCTTGACCAACCAAGTCTCCGTGAGTTTGGGGGGGAGGGGGGGGAGGTTGATTCATTTTTATTGCAGGTATTTAATGTAGCATGTAGCTGGCTGAAAGACACAGCATGGGTAAGTGCAAAAACACTTACTGAGGCAGACGCAGCTCAAAGACAAGCTGCTTTACATAACAGAATAGTACTGGACACCACTTTTTACTTTACAAATTTACAAAGTTACACATATTTACATCGCCAATTTAAAACTTAAAGCAGAGGGAGACCCACCACACAAAGTTTAATTAAGTCCCGAAACACTAAATCTCCTTGACGGATGAGAATATCAAGCATTTCACACACAAGGACTCGGACTGCAATTCAGTAGTTAGTTCATAAAAGACAGGCACACGTCTGAAGTCTCTTGGGATCATGTAGAGAGGACCTAGCATAGAACTGTGAAATGACCTGCTACTTTTGGGCAGCATGAGGGCTGATTTTCAATGGTTGTCAGTGACTGTTTGACTGTGATGGGCATCACACAGGATCCAGAGGGCCATCAACTTTAAAGAAAGATTGCCTTTTGGTTAACTCTGGATTCTCAGCTATGTCCAAACTGTAGCCCGACTACCGTGGAAGACAAATGTCGCCCTGCCCAGTGTGTGCAAAGTACCTGGCCTCTGAACAAGTAGACAAGAGCAAGTCTCAGTGGTTGAAGCTTCTTTGAGATATTTGTGAGTGAGTCACTGTGGCTCCTCAGGGACTACGCAGAACCAAACCAAAGACATCTTTACTGCAAGTTGGGTTGAGGAACGAAGAAGACATTCAAGAATTGAATTTCTGAGTGACTTTTCTGCCTCCAGTTGCATCCTAAAAAGATCAGTGAGATTTTTCACTTCTCCTAGATCTTACGGCACTATCACATTGTTGGGGGCCCCTCGCCTAGATTCAATAACTAGTGGAATCATTGTTAGCAATCTTAGTTCCTGAGACAACATGTTTGAAAGTTGCACCTCAATCAGGAATCATAATTCCAAGTGTAAACCAGAGTTTAATCTATGTCTGGTGGGTGCCTTTGGCACCTGAAAGTCTCAACCACAGCCACTGTTTGACATACAGGCCCTTGGAGCTAGGTAGTCTAGGCTTATTCGAACAGCCAAGGCCTTGATGGCCACTCAGAATTCCAGAAGTGAGGCGATGGTCCGGAGTTTGGGTGGAGAGGCTGCTTCAGGTCTTTGCTGCGATATGAGAGAAGGAGCGTCCTCCACTTCTGCTTCAGTAGGTGCGGGGAGCTTCAGACCATAAACAAGTCCCAGAGACAGGTCAATAAAAAATGTCCAAAGCTGCACCTCGGGGAACACAGGCAAAAAGAAAGGCATTGCACTGCTAGCGGCCTCACCACACACCCTGAATAGGAACCGAACTCTGCAGAAAGCGGTTCAGAAGGTGGTGCACTGCAGATCCACAGTGACTGCCACGTCTCCTCTAAAGGACTAAGGTTATGAGCTGGGCCAGGGCCACCATCTTTAATTTCAGAAAAGAGAAGGAACTTGAATAGCACGTGAAGGTGTCGTTTCATAAGGAAGACCCAGAAGTGCTTCCGCGCATGCCCAAATGCTGCTGATCTGGGCCGTGCTGGTAAGATTCACAACGTCACAAAAATGGCTAAAACGGAAGGCACTTTTGAACCGTTTTAAATAAAAGAATAAACAGCTCATATTGTATTTAAATAAAACAAGGTTCCCTGGGCAGCGAGGAGCGCCAATGGGGACTGCTGAGCCCCCTTTAATTCAGACTGGCCCTCTCTGGCTGCTTTCATATCTCACTGAAATTTGCCAAACGTTACGATAGGAAATCTGGAAGAAAAATAAATCCGCTTTTTACATTCAATTAGTGCATTTGACTATGAATGCTTGTGTTTCTGCAGCCGAGGCTAAATAAACTGAAGAAAAAAAATATCTTTTAATGAAATGAAAGCAGCATATGGAGTGTTGGTTTTGGAGCTCGTTCTGAATTCCTGTGGTTTTATCACTCATTAATGAAACTCGATGTATTCTCGGCAGCTCGCTAAGTCCACAGCGCCTCGAGTGACTCATCGCAGCACTGACGGCAATGTCGGAAACTTATTGGCGGCCTGCGCGCGCCGGGCCATCGAAGGCAGCGGGTGCCAATATACGCTGCAGCCGAAGAGGGTGACTCAGCCCCGGGATGAAACTGAAGGTGCCCTGGATGAGTGGTGACTCAGCATCTCCTGCCCAGGCACCCGTCAACCTGGCGCAGGCATCTGACATGGCTGCAGTACTTAATGGGGATACCCTAATGAGGCCAGGCCAGACTATGGCGAAGAGGGTGACTCAGCATCGGGATGAAACTGAGGGTGCCCTGGATGAGTGGTGACTCAGCATCTCCTGCCCAGGCACCCGTCAACCTGGCGCAGGCATCCGACATGGCTGCAGTACTTAATGGGGATACCCTAATGAGGCCAGGCCAGACCAAGGCGAAGAGGGTGACTCAGCACCGGAATGAAACTGAAGGTGACCTGGATGAGTGGTGACTCAGCATCTCCTGCCAAGGCACGAGTCAACCTGGCGCAGGCATCAGACATGGGTGCAGTACCTAATGGGGATACCCTAATGAGGTCAAGCAAAGCCATGGCAAAGAGCGTGAACCAGCATCGGGATGCAACTGAAGGTGACCTGAATGTCAGCCAGGAGCAGGCACTTGATATGGCTGCAGTACCTAATAAGAATACCCTAATGAGCTCTGGCCATGTCGAAGAGTGTGACTCAGGATTGGGATGCAACATAAGGTGCCCTGGATGAGTGGTGACTCAGCATCTCTGGCCATGGCACACGACAACCTGGTGCAGGCATCTGACATGCCTGCAGTAACTAATGGAAATACCCCAATGAGGTCTGGCCATGGCGAAGAGGGTGACTCAGGATTGGGATGCAACAGATGGTGTCCTGGATGAGTGGTGACTCAGCATCTACAGCCAAGGCACGGGTAAATCTGGCTCAGGCATACGAAATGTCTGCAGTACCTAATGGGATTGTTCTAATAAGGCCAGGCCAAGGCAAAGGGGGTGACTCAGCATCAGGATGCCAGAGAAGGTGTCCTGGATGAGTGGTGACCCAGGAGCTCCGGCCATGGCATGGGTCAATCTAGCACAAGTATCTGACATGGCTGTAATCTATTGGGATTGTCCTAATGAGGCTAGGCCATGGCGAGGGTGCAACAGAAGGTGTCCTGGATGAGTGGTGACTCAGCAGCTCTAGCCATGGCACACGTCAACCTGTCGCAGGCATCTGACATGGCTGCAGTACCTAATGGGAATGCCCTAATGAGGCCAGGCCATGGCGAAGAGGATGACTCAAAATCAGGATGCAACAGGTGCTGTCCTGGAGGCAGGGGCTTAGCTTGGTCAGTAAGATTGGGAGGTGTGAGCTTCAGATTTTCCAATAATCCCAATGGCATATACTGTTTAATATATTACACAACAACCAGGGTGTGTGAGAGGGGCCTAAGGGGCAGTGGAAAAGGAGAGGAATGCGGATTGGTAGGGGTACGAAGTGAGAGAAAACATTATTTTGTGAAATAACCAACATTTTTTAGGACTTGCCAAACAGAGAGGAAGGGTGCTTTTGTCTGTATTTATGTAAACATTCCTGGTGAAATCCCACAAACAGTTCACCATACCCGACTGAAGGCACCTGTACCCAACTATATTTGTCACAAAATGCATTTATTAGGTGGGGTGTAACACCCTAAACATCCCCCCGAAGCTATGCCCCTGCCTGGATGAGTTGTGACTCAGCAGCTCCGGCCATGGCACACGTCAACCTGGTGCAAGCATATTAAATAGCTGCATTACCTAATGAGAATGTCCTAATGACGCTAGACCATGGCAAAGAGGGTGACTCAGCATCGAGATGCAACATACTACAGAAGATGCTCTGAATGAGTTGTGACCGAGCAGCTCTGGCCATGGAACGCATCAAACTGGTGCAGGCATATGAAATGGATGCAACACCTAATGCAAATGTCCTAATGAGGCTAGGCCATGGCAAAGAGGGTGACTCAGCATAGGGATGCCATATGAGGTGTCCTGGATGAGTGGTGACTCAGCAGCTCCGGCCATGGCATGAGTCAACCTGCAACAGGCATCTGATATGGCTGCAGGCTAATGGTAATGCCCTAATGAGGCTAGGCCATCGCCAAAAGGGTGACTCAGCATTGAGATGCAACATACTCCAGAGGATGAAGAGGAAACAGATGGGAGCACCCTACCTCACACACCAGCATGCAGTCAGACCCACTGCGTCATGGTAAATGCAGAACAAATTAGTTTTTACTCCATAAAGTAAGTCTGTAGTTTTTCACCTTCGTAGGTGCAGCTAGTGCTGTGTACCTCTGGACACGTGTTTCTAGGTTTAGCCCATCATTAGCAGAAGCAGCTTTGTCTGTAGGGTTGCTGGAAATGCAGCCGAAAGTCCTCTCAGGTTTGTGTACCACTCACTGGCATTCAGGTGCTTCAACCAGAGCTCGTCAACACGCTGGCTCAAGGAAGCTTTCTTAAACAGGAAAGAGATGGGCGCACCCTTTCTCACACTCCAGAGGATGCTCTGAATGAGTTGTAGCACAGCAGCTCTGACCATGGCACGTGTCAATTTGGCGTCGGCATATGAAATGGCTACAACACCTAATGGAGGGTCCTAATGATGCTAGGCCATGGCAAAGACGGCAACTCAGCAAGGTGTCCTGGATGAGTGGTGACTTAGCAGCTCCAGCCATGGCAAGCGCCAACCTGGCGCAGGCATCTGACATGGCCGCAGGCCAATGGGAATGTCCTATGAGGCGAGGCCATGGCGAAGGGAGTGACTCAGCATTGAGATGTAACATACTACAGAAGATGCTCTGAATGAGTGGTGCCTCAGCAGCACTGGTCAGTGCTCGCGCATCTGCAAAGGCTGCAGTCTAATGGGAATGTCCTATGAGGCGAGGCCATGGCGAAGAGGGTGACTCAGCTCAGATGATGCCAGGAATAAATAACGATTACTTTAACTTCTGTGTTTAGATTGTCACATTTGGTGCTTCAAACACCAAGGTCAGATGTCAGGCCTTGTCTTCTAACAAGTTGCTGTGGGACTGGTATTTTCTTTCTCGGACAGCAAAGTGAGAGGAGTTTTGAAAGTGAATTATGTGACAGTCTTACTGAAGTACAGAAAGTAGGAGAAGAAATGCTGTAGTGTTTTTTCAACCCAGCAAAAAAGGAATCTCTGTCCATGCACACAATAGTTAGGAAAGCAAAATGAAGCACTTTTTTTGTAGTTCTGCAGTGTGCTGGAGACAGATTTGAATACAATCAAAACAAACCGAGACACCGTACTTGGGGATACACAAATGCTAAATATTCATAGACATCAGATGTACTCACATTATCATTCGTGTGCTATAAAGTGGTCAGTAAACTGCACGCCTGTGCAAACTTAGTGGCCTTTTCAATGGAAAATCTGCTGTATGTAAATGATAATAAGCTACCACACAATGCTTTAGTTACACTGAAAAATCGCCCCTCCTCATGTCCATCAGAGGAGAGTGGGTAATCAGTTTCACCATGTTTTTTGCATCGGTATGCCATGGTTAGCTAAAGCACAAGGAAGTTGTTACTTTTCGAACGCAACGCACCAGGTCGCTAACTTCTAAGGGTGACCAAGTTAGTATACAAATACTTTCCAATACTTCTTTATTTTATCAGGTAAAACGAGACACAGCTAATGCATTTCGCTCGCCTTCCTGGAGGAACCTTTCCAGGGCTGCAAACAAAGCTTGTGAGTGTTATAAAAACACGGCAAGCAGTGTGTTGCTGCTGGGCTCTCAAAGAACTAACAAACAAAGAAAGACCTAAAGCGTGGGAGGGAAGCAACAGGAGAGGGAAACAGCAGATCAGCAGCAACAGTGCCCTTGCGCAAGCAATTAAAAAAAAAATGTATTAAAAAAGTAAAGCAGTGAGTGGGGAGGGTAGCAACATATAAGCGTGGTGGTAGGTAACTGAGGAAAATGAGTAGACTGAATGAGGAAGCGAGGCACTCCTTCCTTTGCAGAGCTAAAAGAAGATTTAAAGAAGCAGTCCGTCAGTTCCTGGAAGGATACAAGTCATCCAGTCATAGCGGAGTTCGGATAAACAAGTTACTTACCTCCACTAACACCGTTTCTAGTTAATACTCGTAACTGCAGGTTCCTCATCTTTAGAACATCCCCAGGGAGCCGGGCTGGACCTGGAAGTTTTCATAGCATTGTTTCTGCACAGTCAGGTGGTGCCACATGGGTCCTCGACTTCATATCACCCAGAAGTGACGGAGCAGAGACGCATATAAGCACCACCCAGGCGCGCCAACATCAATTTCTTGCCTCACTCTTCCCGTGCCCTGGGAAGCAGACAATTAAAAGGACCTGTGAGCAGATCTCTAATTTGGGATCGTCTTAGATGATAAAAAAAGACCACTCCACAGAATGGGGAGTTGGGTGGGCAGCGAGTAATCTGCGGTTAGAAGGAGCATTACCAAACCACAGATTCTTCATCTTTAGGACAGATACTCCCCATGTGGAGGGTCTGCGGAGTGAACAAAAAGTCCTGGCGAACGGTAGAGGCAGTATTGCTTTGTGAATGTGTATGCAGGTGTCCACGTTGAGGCTTGAGTTATGTCAAGGATGGGCACTTGGCATGTACTTCACATGCCGACAAAGAGGAGGCAGGCTTAGCCCTGGGAGAAGGACCCCTTATCCTTCTGGGGCTGCTTTTTGTACAATGCATAGCCTGTCTAAATACAAAAGACTACCCATCATCATGACAAAGCCCTTTTTGTTACTGCCTTATCTTTCCTAGTTCCAGAGAATCCCACAAAAAGCTGATCGTCCATCTGAGGTCAGACCAATGTAAAAGTTTAAGTTGTTTTGGGTTTGAGTCGAAGGAGTCTTTTCTACTCTTTCAAGTGATGAGGAGAAGCAAAAAACATTGAGAGGGTGATGGACTGGATTGCCCAGCATTAAAAGGAGTCGTGATTTTGCCAAAAAGTCCACCCTAGTCCTTAACACTAATATCCCTGAAAAAAGGTGATTATGGGATGGCTGCACTGAGATAGCCTGGAGCTCACTCAGGTGATAAGCTGAAGAGATCCCCATGAGGAACACAGTTTTCTGAGTCAGCAGGCACAGCAAGCAGCTATGCACTGGCTCGAAGGGAGTGCATATGAGGAACATAAGGAACAAAATGACATCTACTGTGGCATTACAAATAGTTTGAGAGGGATCATGTGTGTCGAACCTTTAACAAACTGGGTCACAACAGGTGATTTTAAATAAGGAAGGTTGGTCTGACAACCACAAAAAGGCTAAAAAGGCAGACAAATATATTAATTGTTTCAACTGCAAGACCTTTCTAGGCCACAGGCAAAAAAAAAACAATAAACATTCAACAGTTTGCTTGTAAAGGGTCGGTTTTATGGACTCCACGCCAGGCCATAAACTTGTCCCAGCGTCCCCAGTGGAGAAGTGTGGCACAATGGTTAGAGCGGCAGACCCTGATGCAGAGATCTGGCCTGGGACCAGGGTTCAATTCCCACCTCGTTGGGTCTTGGGCTCAATTCCCTTGGACCAGATAATTCTCGCCTCAGTGCCTAATCTAATTAATGGGTCCCACTCTGTAACTCTGGGCAATAGCTTGCTTAATCTCCACAACGGCCCTGACAGCGCTTGGATGCCTGGTTTCACCCTGGGGGTGCCCAGGAGTGGGCTCCTCACAGGGAAAAACCAGGAGGGGTTCCACAGCGGTATGCGTACAGCGCCCTGAGACCCTAACGGGTGAGTAGTGCGCTATACAAGTGCGAAGTTTACAGTTTTACAACAAACAGATTTTATCGGCTAGTGCCAGGCAGCGATGATAACATTCACAACCTCAGGTAATAGATTGAACGCAGTCAACTTCCACTGCTCAAACTCCAAGCAGGGAGGAGTAGATCTCGCAAGTTCATGCAGAACCCTGCACTGCTGCTTTGACAGAAGATCCTCTTGAAGCAGTAGTCTGATTGGGGGATAGCTTCTTATGCTCAGAAGTTTCAGGAACCACACTCTTTGGGCCCAATCCATAGCTACTAGGATGATTTGGGACCAGTCGCTCATAATTTTCAGATCTCAGGTCAGCAGCAAAAAGGCTTACAGGAGTCCTGCGCTCCACTCTAGGCTGAATGTGCCTCCTTTAGAGAGGGTCAGCAGCAAAAAGGCTTACAGGAGTCCTGCGCTCCACTCTAGGCTGAATGTGCCTCCTATAGAGAGTGTTCTTGGTAAATCAGATTCCGAAGTTTTGACACTTAACATTCTTGACAGTGGCAAAATAATCCAGCCAAGGTTCTTCCTACCGTCAGAAGATGCCCAGCGTCACTCCGGCTGCAATTGCCATATGTGATCTGCTAGGCATCACCGGCTGAGCTCCTCCACCATGGCATTTAAAGATCTTACCAGGTTCTTCACAATCAAGGGCCTCATCCGAAGAGCCACGTCTTGAGGTTCTTCCTGAAGATGTTGGGCTTTGTCTGAGGTGCAGTGGGAGGTTGTTCCAGCTCTTTGCAGCAGTGTATGTAAAAGACTGTCCTCCCGTGGTGGTTTTGCGGATGAGAGGTGCGGTGGGCAATGCCATCTGGGCGGAGCAGAGGGGTCTGGCGGGGGTGTGAAAGGAGATGCGATGGTTGAGGTAGATTGGTCCTGCGTTGTGTATGGCCTTGTACGTATGGGTGAGAAGCTTGAAGGTGATTCCCTTCTTGACCGGTAGCCAGTGGTGGGCCCTCCTGTGTTGGGAGATGTGTTATTTGCGAGGGAGGTCCAGAATGAGTCTGACGGCGGCGTTCTGGGTGAGTTTTAGTTTTTTGATGTTGCTAGTTGAGGTGCCGGAGTAGAGTCGTTGCCGTAGTCGAGTTTGCTCATGACTAAGGCGTGGGTGACTGTCCAGCGACAGTCTGCTGGGATCCATCTGAAGATCTTCCGGAGTTTGCGGAGTGTGTGCCAGCAGGAGGAGGTGACAGAGTTTACCCGGCAGGTCATGGATAGGGAGAAGTTGAAGATGATTCCTAAGTTGCGGGTGTGCTCGGTCAGCGCGGGGGAGAGGGGGGCGCTGAGGGATGTGGGCCACCATGAATCGTCCCAAGCTGAGGTGTTGTTTCTGAAGATGATGAGCTCCGGCTTGTCGGAGTTGAGCTTGAGGCAGCTTTCTCTCATTCATGTGGCAACGGATTCCATTCCTGCATGAAAGTTCCTTTTGGCCGTGTCTGGGACTTCGGTGAGGGAAATGATGAGTTCTGTGCCATTGGCATATGACATGATGTTCATATCGTGGCTTCTGACGATGGCAGCCTCCGAAACCTGAATGATGTCCCCCAGGTTTCCCCTGATGCTGGACACACAGACTTCAGATCCCACTGCAGATCCTGCATATGCTACCTGGCTAAGTAGACAAGCAGGCTACACAAGGTCAACAGCCCAAGAAGCCTTGGATTTGCTCTGTAAGAAATTGGGTTGTTGGTTGTGTGGGGGTGTGAACCCTGCTTAAGAAACAGCTACCATCCCTGTGAGGGTGAACCACAGAAGTCACTAAATTGACCTGTGTTTAACCCTCTGGTAGCTTGGCACAAAAGCAGTCAGACTTAATTCACTCAGAGGCAATATGTAATGTATTTATGCAGCACACAAACAGTAATGAAGTGAAAACACATCACAACAAAATTCCCCACCAATTTAGTAAAATGTAAACAATTATTTGACACCAACATGACAAAAATCCATTCAGTAGAACCAGAGTTATCTATTTTTAAAGTTTAAGATAAAAACTAGCTCCTAAAAGATCAAAGTGCCAACCGTTGACATGTAGTTGCGCAAAATCGTGCCAAAGTCGAAAAATACAGCTGACCAAACTGCAGTGCGAGTTGGATACAAAGAAAATTGGGCCCGGTCGGTGGTTACCTTCAGACTTAGAAGAAATTTCAGCAATAAGGCTCTGAGAAGTCAGAAGTTCAGCGGGTCTGAGGAGGAGGAGGTGTCATTGTCTAGAAACCACTGGATGAAGCTGCAGTGAAGCTTTCCATATTCAAATTTAGTCTATTTTTTGGAAGTTGAAATTCTCCAGCGGGATGAGGCTCTACCTGTTGAGAGTTTCACAAGGCTGGATAAGGACCGCTGAACAGGATTTGGCGCCTCCGAGAAGAACATAGCCAAAGCTGCTACGAAGACAGGCTGACGGGGGAGGCACCTTGGGCAGACAGACGAGCATGCTGGTGCTGGTTTCCTTTTGGTTCTCCAAACAGTTTTTTTAGCCAAACATTTTCTAAGTCCCAAATTTTAGATTTCGGCTATATGGGTACCTTTAACACCACCGCCAACAGTCCAGGACTGGAGGGGCACCACTTGAGGGGTTATGACTCACTCAGGCTGGATCCAGGTGTGGGCTCAAGATGGGTGGAGCCTTTTCCATTCTTCAGGCTCTGATCAGGAGGCCAGCCAACTAGCCCATGGAGCAACTCTGGAAGCCCGGGGTTCAAAAAGTGGAACAGGGCTCAATCAGCAAGGCAGAGCTCAGGATAAGCCTCTGGAGGCCCACAGCAGACTTCAGGTAGGAAAACAGTCCTTCCAGGTGCAGCGAAGCAGTCTACTGAAGTACACAGCATGCCACAGCAGCAGGCAGTCCCATATGAGTCCTTCTGCAGGTCTAGAAAGTGAACTGAAGAGTCGGTGCGAGGGTCCTATTTTGTTTTATACCTGGGGCCTTCTTTGAAGGAGATGTTTCTAGAGAATACCTTTGGAATTACTTAAAATGTCCTGCCTCCAAGCTGGCTGCATCAACAATTGCAGTGGTAACAAGATCTTTGGGTGAAGGCATGGCACAGCCTATTCAGTTGCAAGTGGGGTTGTGCCCAGCTCTGTCCACCATCCTGCCAGTGATGGCCCAGCCAGGCACACCTAATCCCTCTAATGTGTGGCTGTCTGGGAGGAATATAGAAAGTCATGTGACAGGAATAGGCAGCAAGTACCAAATAGGACAGGAACATGTCAATTTCCTAAAAGGGACATTTTCAAAATTGTACCCTAAAAACTGACTTGACCACTAAAGAGGATTTTAAACTGCAATTTTTCAGTCACCAAACATGAAATGTTCACCCGTTCCCAATCAAAAGTAAGCACTTATTAAATATAAAAAGGCAACCCAATGTCATCGTACGGGAGAGGTAGGCCTCTCAGTAGTGAAAAACAAATTTAGGAGTTTTTCACTACCAGGACATGTAAAACTCAAAAGTACATGTCAAACATTTTGATTAGAATGTACTTGGTCCTATGGTCTACCTAGGGCCTACCAATATGCAATAAAAGGGGGGTTTAAGGCTTGGCCAAGAGGTTATATGGGTAAGTCGAAATGGCAGCTAAAAACTGCATTCAGGTTGGAATGGTAGGCCTAGGTAATGCTTAAGGAGTTACTTAAGTGAGCGGCACAATAAGCGTTGCAGACCCATTAGTAGCATTTAATTTACAGGCCCTGGGTATATGGTAAACCACTTTAGTAGGGACGTCTAGTTAATTAAATATGGCAATCAGGTGTGATCCAATTTGACCACGTTTTACAGTTAGAGCACAAGCAATTTAACACTTGTTAGCAGTGGTAAAGTGCATAGAGTCATAAAGCCAGCAAAATAGGAGGGTGAAGGCAAAATGTTTGGGGGAAGACCACCATATGGCTGACAGAGCTAAGACATTCTCACCAAGATCTAGGACAAGTGATGACATATCGAGATCATAGCTCAAATGTCTAGATTCAGTGAGAAGGAGGTAAGGCCATGACCTGCACCATCTCCAGGACATCTTCTATAAAAGGAAGCCTCTGTAGAGGACTTGCATGACCTTACCTCATTGATTGGGCACTTAATGTCAGGAGGTTCACTGTTGTCTGGAGGTGGTCTATAACTGGCTATAGTGATTCCACCTCTAACAGCCATTAATCGATGTAGGGGAAAACAGGTATCTCCACACTCCGAAGAGACATGGCAGACACCACCCTCCATTTTGTGAATACCCAATGGGTGCAGGTAAGGTCGAAGGGGAACACGAGAAACTGAAAATACTCCAGGCCAACCATGAAGCGCAGTTAACGTCTGTGGGACTGCAGGGTGGACACAAGAAAGTACTTTCTTGTAAGTCCAAGGCTACCATAACCTTCCCAGATCCAGGGAAGACAGAACTTGGCCAGTGTGAGCCATTATGAGAATTCTGAATTTGTCATTTTGCAGAACAGTAGAGCTCTCACCTCCTGAAGTAAAATGGATATGTGCTTTTCTAAACTCTGGGGGTAAACGTCAGGGCACAACTCTGCACAGATGTGGAGGACCCATGTGTCAAAAGTGATGGACTGCTAACCTGGGAGAAAATTATCCTGCCCCCTTGCCGCCCAACCCCAACTAGTGGTGGTTGTTTGCCGCCGAGGAAAAACTAACCTTGCTGGTGGAAGTGTGGGTCACCAAACTTTCAGGTGTAGGACACAATGTGACAAAATCAGGGTCACCATGCACCAGTATGTGGCCTCTGGCAACCTCTGTGTTTACTGCTGTGCAAGGGAAAAAAGTAGACTAAGTGCTCAAAAAGATGATGGATAGTGCTTTATTGAACGGTAGTAAGGGCTCAGAAGAAGATGGCAGAGGCTGAACAACTTTAGTAAGCACACTTGATTTAACCTCAACAGAAGAAGTTGTCAATCTAGGACCTCAGTAAAGAGGAAACACTCTCCTCTTCAGTTGGTGGTCCAAGGGGAAGGGGAATCAGCTCTGCGTCAGGGGGAAGTATCAAGCCCACTTGTCTACTGTAAACCTGTGAAGGTAAATCACCTACATCATCTCCACTGTCCTCTCTAAGAGGTGTCAAACTCTGGTCAGGGCTGGAAGCGGAAAAAGGCTGGTGCAGAAACGGAGGACAGCTCCATGGTAGCAAGCTTTTTTTTTTCTGGGTCAGATTGTAAGGGAATACAGTGGGCTGGAATGGAGTCAGAATGTGACCTTGGTTAGGGTCAAGACTGATTCAGCTCTGGGTCGGCAACAGAATCTGCAAGTGATCCACCTCTGGCGCCTGCAACGTCAGAACCGGCGTCAACGAAAACAGGACTAGTGCAGATCTTGAAGATGGACTGGAAGTCACACTGGGATCGGTGCGGAACCAAAGATGGGCTCCAGAGGCACAGGTGGCGCCAAGGGTGGATAACACCTACTGCACCCCCACTGCAGGCTCCTGCGAATCCTTGAGGACCGTAATCCATGCAGTTAAAGAGAAAGGTGAGAGCACACTTCTAATTTTGGAAGTTAAATTATACTTTTATTAGGATCCAGGGTTGATTAGGAAAAGCCATCATGTTTCACAAATACTCTATTTTCAAGGTTAAATTAACAAATAGCAGCAACACAGCTGAAAGATGTGGTGGAGTTATCCATCATCATCCAGGCTGGGCCTCCCTCCTAGCAGAAATACCATGCTATGCATTTTCAAGTATTTCGTTTCTGCTAGCTACAAAGACATAAATAAAACTGCATGACAAAGGTGTGGTCTCAAGAGAGCCTCTATAACTTTCCTCTGCCTATTCCAAGACTCTGAAATCAGTGCTGCTACATCCGGGGGCTTTCCTGAGGATTGTCTGTAAGCAATAAATCCAAAAAAGGGTGGCGACGATTTTTGCTTGTTGCAATAGTGCAGAGAAGATTTCAACTGTGTTAAATAATTTTAGGATACTGTAATTTGCAAATAGAAAAGTAACAGTGCACCGTGCACCCATTCAGGCAAGATGAATACACACCCACGCGCTGGTAACACCGTTTTCGTCAGCAAAATGTATACATACCTACATATGCTAATTGTGTATGACTCATCCTCGCCTCCTCAGTCATGTCGCTTTCTCTATATTTATGTTTCCATCCTGACTTTAAATAAAAATACCTTGCCTCCATTATTCTGTCTTTGACACAGCAATACTTCAACACCAACCAACTTATTTAGCCATAAAGTAACCAAAAGCTTCAAGGGAAAGATGATCAAACATATTCTGACACAGGCTCTCTACATCCATCAGTGATGCTAGCCAAATTTAAATTCAGGTCCTTGTTCCTGGTCAAGCTTCATAGTGATATCTGCCCCTCCAGAATCAACCAACAGCACCGAGGTTATCAGTCTGTAAATAAATTATTTATTCAGCACAAAAAGCCATAAAAGCACAAAATATAAATACATAATATAAAAATTCATAAAACGGACGTGGAGCATAGCTTACAGCCTCATAGTTATTAGTAATTCATATCAATTTCTAATTTGTAATGCACTCTTAATAAACTTCAATATTACATGACATCTCACTATTGACAAAAGTCTTTGTAGAGCTTCTTAGCAGGCTTATATTGTGCAAAACCAGCCTGACTCAGTAAATGTACCAGAAACATTGATCTTGGGTTTAAATATGGCGGACAAACAGGATAAAGTAACATGCTTTGCCTTGGTGCAGCCCTAAGACATTGGGCAAGTCAATTAAGATCATGATTACATCATTACTTAAAGTGCAATATGCACAAGATATAAAATAGAAGTATCGTCATCTCATAATTCTGATGAGGCATACAAAGCAGCATTACACAATACAACAGCAATTCTCGCAATACCCAAAGATGTAACTAATTGCATTTCTTGGGGATGCGAGCTTTCCTAATCCTAAATACATATTAAGAGAACACTTGAGTATTCCAACCATATAGTCAACAAGTAAGAAACAATGTAATTCTTATAAAATTACCTTTGATTAATTAAACCTCACATACCAGTTCTCTCATCCCTTGCAAGGCACCGGAGAGCCCCATGAAAGAACCTCGTATTTCATTTGAAAACTGGCCTAAGGCACTTGTCATGTTAAAAAATCTCATATCTACCAGCGGGCTGAGAGCTTAATCCAGATGAAGAACATCATATTCTCCTAAAAATTGGCTTTAAAAACTTTTTCCGTTCATCAAAGAACCAAACACAATCAAATAAAATATGTTGGGCACTACATTTTTGTTTGAAGCCACAGGTACATAGGCCCAGATCATCCCTCATTATGGCTCATGTTTTCAGACCCATATTGCATGGGTTTAGCCTAACCCTGAATTTTAGCACCAAGTCCCTTAATTTAGGATTAGGCAAAGCCTCTATATAGGGAAACATATCCCCATTTTTCCACCCATGCACCATGAACTGGGTAGATATTTTCTCCTCCAAATAACCTAAATCCTCTTCTCTGGCACTTATTTACCATGGCGCACAACTCCGACTTTAAGATTTGTTTTCTCCAACACTGATTGGCAGCTAAACACAAAATAACAGATCGTCTCTAGCTCAACCTCTCAATTTGGAGCCCCGGTTCGAATCACTTAGCCGTATTTCCCTTTTACATAGGCACGCAAATTTGGGAACACCCTCTTCAGACAGACTCAACCAGAGTTTCAATGCGGCTTGCATTCCCAAGTACCTCTGCGTCGACATTTGACATTCAGCCTTTATAGCCTGGATCATACTTGAGAGGGGGAAGCGTAAGCAGTCGTTTCACACATTTATCCTCTTCCGCATCCCAATTCGACTTCCCAGCAAAGTTAAAACTTCCACCCGAAATTGAAACTGAAGACGCACCATGGCATTAAAGGCATAAAGTACAGGACAAAGAGACAGTCCTCCATACTTCCGACTAAACTGCTGTAATCCCCAAACCGATGTTAATGCCATGGATTTTGGTGACTCGATATGCTCTTGCCATCTTAATTCAGAGTCAAACCAAATACCTAAATATTTATATTTATCAACCATTTCTACTTCAACACCTCCCAGGTACCAGGAAAATACACCCTTCCTTTCCCCACTCCCCCCAAACACCATTATTTTCTGTCTTATCCAAATTAACTGTAAGCTTTTTACTTTGACAGTAGCTTACAAAAACATCTACTTTTCTTTGCAATCCCAGTTGAGTCATATCAACTATCACCAAGTCATCAGTGTATAATAAACAAGAAATATGGGTCCCATCCATTTTTGGGCATAAACCCCTGGTCTCCTTTAATACGTTTGGCAAATCAGACAAAAATATGGCAAACAATAGGGGGTCCAAGACACAACCTTGTCGTAGCCCAATCTTTATTGGGATCTTCTTTGATAACGACCCACCGGTATCTAAAATCACTTGGGCCCAATTTTGCGTATTTAGTCCCTGGAGGAGAAAAAGTAGTTCAGAATTAATCATCAGCCGCCCCAACATATCCCACAACAAGCTCCAATCTACCAGATCAAAAGCAGCTTGAAAATCCACAAAGCAACAAAATAGACAACCTCGTACCTTTATTGACTTTTTTGCCAGTGTCCACAGACTAAAACAGTGGTCTATTGTAGAGTGAACTTCCTTGACGGCACCTTGCTCTACTGGAATCACATTATTTAACTCTACCCAGGAATTCCTTAGACCTAGCAATAGCTTAGCAAAAACGTGTTCACCCACGTCCAACAGGCTAATTAGGCGACAATTCTTTGGTTGTGTTGTATCGAGACTGAGAATTCAGAAGAACAAGCAGATGGAGGAGAACATCCAGTGATAAACTAGGCACAGGAAGGGCTTCCAAGTTCAGCCCTTGTGATGGCCTTGGTTGATGGAAATTGACAGGCCTTTGTGAGCATCTAACTGTAGCCTATTACATTTTAGTCCCAGGATGGACACTTAGTATCCCATCTGCACACTAAGGACATCTGCTCCCTTTTTTGCAAGATTTCAAGAGCCTTCAACTGACTAATCTAGTGCTGTGTGGCAGCTATTGAAGCACCTGGTAAAATATAAAGTAGTAGTAAGCGGAAGAACTGTGTCCAGGGAGAGCATATTCAGCACCAAACCAGGTGTGATAGGACACCTGCAGAGCAATGGATGGCTCAGGCTGACAGAGCGACCAGAAGAACAGCAACAGAAGAGAAGAGGCTGTTAAGGATTGTGGAAGCAGGAGGCTGGAATTCACATACCAAAAGCGTCCACAGCAAACAAACCAACAACGAACCGGTCTGCTTTGCCACTTGCTCTTGGTGTAGAGGTCACCAGGGCTTTCTCTACTTTAACATTACTAATCCCTTGCATCTGTATCAGACCCTCAAAACTGATTTACTGTTTTTGTAAGCACTCCAGCTTTGTGAATTCATGGACACATCCCTTCTTCGTGGCAGTGTGTACACATTTCAATGATCGTGTTCAATGAGTGTTGGTGCTGCAGTAATGGGACATCAGTTGGGTGCCATTACCAGCTACTCTCAAAGATGGCCCATTGGATAGAGCTCCAGCGCAGACAAAAGAACATCACCCAGCTTGAAGATTGTCAGTCCGCTTTGCAGGCTAACGCAAGGAAAGATGACGTACATGTTGTAGAGGTACTTTTCCACAAGCATACTGATTAGTGGAAAAATCCCACAGATGGTCTTGGAAAGATGCCCACACTTGCACTGGCTATTAGAAATGAACTGAAAGCGAAGATTCAACGAACACAGTGTAGGTCACACAAAGCAATAAAGAAGTGAAATAGAGTATAAGTGCAAGAAGGGAGTGAGCTCCTTTACTGAAGATTAGACTGCTGGGTTGATTTGGAGGTGGGAGCCATCAAGTATGAGGCAGTCTGGCTCGCAGTGCAGCCTAAAACAGGAGTAATGACTACTAAAGGTAGTTGATATCTTAAAACCAGGCAATTGAGAATTACCCCTACAAGGTGGGGTTCTAAAGAGAGTGGGTACTATTGAGAAATTGATCAATACCAAATGAGGAGAGGAGGACGCTTGTGCCAAAAAGTTAGGGGGCATGGATAAAGTGAAACAGAGGTCAGACATCTCTTCAACCACAAGCAGAAATTGATGAGCAGAGAGCAACCTTCCACCTTCAAATGGAGGTAGCCATGCAAGCTTACGGACAGGCGTCAACCAGCTAGAAAGGAATGTGACCAACCTAGATGAAATAATTAACGAGATGGAAACATTTCTGTCTCCAACAGAAGTTAAGTTAACCTGATACATATGGATAACACAACAAGCATTTTTATCAAACACAGCAGACCCAGCCCTCGAGGACAGCAGAGGACACAGCAGCTACAGAATGTGGTTCAACAAATCAAAAGTCGAGTTCTTAGTATATAAGGGTTGTCCAAGGGAGACTACCTAGCCATCTTCACATGAATTCGCAAATAGATCAAATAGATCAAGCGAGATGACATTGTATGTGGACAAACACCATAAAAGCAGGAGCAGTGATGGACAAGAAAGGTGGGGGTGGTCCAGCAGTCATTTTAAATGATAGAACTGCAAGATAAAAAGAAAATTCTAGAGGCTAACGAAAAGAAAGAAGATCTATGTTACAAGTGTCAGATGATATTGCTGCTTTCAGACCCTACTTCAGATACCATAAAGATGACAAAGAAACCGAACACTGTCCAAAAAAACGGAATCATGTCCAAGAAGCCACAAGAAAGCCTGCTTAAGCCAGTGAAACTTTGAATGACCAACAAGAATATATTTCCTGGGACCTTTAGGAGGCTTTATAGAAGGGGAAACCCTATAAAGCCACAACAAGAGACTGTGGGAGGGGACGATTGAGAAAGGGACGAAGAGCTTGGGAAAATGGTAAAGAAAACGACAGCTTCTTAGTGTTCAGCTTTCATGTATTCAGCTAACTAGTATCTGCACATTTTGTCTCTTTGCAGAGTTTTCCAATCTAATTGCTGGCTGCTTGGCCACAAAAACACAAACAGTTGAAAAGTCATAACTTTAATTTCATGGAGAGACTATCTACCCTGCCTATTCTCTTAAAAAAGGCTTTACTCCCAAGTATTACTCACTTTCATTGTTGAAGATCTGTTCTCTGGTACGTTGTATTCTACAGTGTACCAGTATTTTCAGTGTGTAGCTCACCTGGTGCACAGAGTAATTCATACTGGCCTGCAGCATGAATATCTGAAATATCATGCCTAAAACGGAATGTCCAAACTTTACAAAATCATGTTGTTCAATGTGATTTTCTGTTTCAGCTTCCAATATATTTTAAGTAAAATGCATACATTATGGGAGGGCGTGGTCTGGCTGCGGCTCAAGATGATCAATTGAAACGAGAGCTCTGCGCACCAGCGGACCCGAACGGTGGAGGGTGGCACCCGTGAGTGACGGGGGGGCCGCACAACAACAACCGGAGAAGTCCCGAACCTCCAGACAGCATAATTATGCTGTGGGGGGAGGCGGGGGTGGAGAGGCCACTAGGACAGCAGATCCAGCTCAACTGCCAGCCGCAAGAGCAGGGCCTAGAGGGCAGGGTGCCGTGGCACCACTACCTGCGGACTGCACGAACATCCGCCCCTACACGGCCTCAGAGAGAGGCCCTCACCAGCAACACTGCCCGACCGTGTGTGAGGCCTGACCAGGGTCCTTGGCCTCATCCACCCGGTCAGCGGCCAGGAACAAGCCTCACCATACTACCACTACAACTCCAGATGCCAGTACATAAATCACACCAGTTACCAGGAGCCACGGAAGGGGGGGATTGACTGAGATGGTCCCAGATGCTGCGGCAGTGGCTGACCCCAGTGCGACAGGGACCACGCACCGGAATCCCCGGTTTTGCGATCACTTACAGGTGCTACACCATTACAGCACTGTCATCGTGGGAGGGGCGGATGGAACACTAAGAGATGCCCTCAGGAAAATCGCACAAGGCTGCCAACAAATCCACGCGACAACTTCTATTTTCCGAAGCGATACAACAACCTCGTGCCATGGCTACACCAGGAGGAACGCCACCACCAGGCCACAAAACAGTCCCCTCTGATGTGGCACAAGGCCCAATTATGGAACGAATCCTGCAGGAAATAATGACGGTGGGCTGTAGATTAGAAGTAATGGATGCTAACATCTCGGCCCTAGCAGCTGAGACCAAAACCATACGACAGGACATTGCAGGATTCCAACAAAGAGTCTAGGGGCTAGAACAACAAGGTGCATCAGTGGAGGACTGCCTCAATGTGGCCAGGAACTTCTCTTCTAATGCAGTAAAGTAATTGAATTAGAGGTTAGGAGCCGAAGGAACAACGTCCATTTTTTCTGGCTTCCCAGAGCAAATAGGGGGCACGAACATTGCAACTTTTCTTCACCAGGCCTTCCCGGAGATCATGGGACTCACATTCAACCCTCCTTTGGAGTTCAAACGAGCACACCGCATGGGCCCAAAGCACCCCAAAGGGGCGGCAAGGCCCCGTCCCATCATTGCCTGCTTATTGAGACACAAACAGATATGTCTGTTCCTGACTGCGGCCCGCTCCCACAGCCCATACAGCCACGAGGGACACGAGGTACGCATGACAGTGGAATTCTCCAAGAAAACTAATGATCGCAGCAAAGCGTTCCTATCTTTACGCTCCCAGCTCCGACAGCTAGACATAAAGTACGGCCTATATGAGCCTGCAAGAATGTTGCTGACCAGCCAGGGCAAATCAAGAGACCTTCTTTGACCTGGAGGATCGGAGTCTCTTCTTGGACACGCTCCTAGCCCAACATATGGACACGGAAGCGATAACAAGCCCGACACTCCCTAATGCAACCTCCCCGCTGACTTTGCCTCGACCGGTGCCCCGGGAGGTCCACGGACACAACAAACTTGACTCTTACCACAGGGGAAGAGATCACAGCAAATTCTCTCGACCTAAAGAGGACAGGGATCAGGCTCTCTTGGCAGTGGCTAACCTCACCCAGCACCAAGACAGAGACAAATCCCACTCGCTTCTAAAACCCAACCCTCCACCGACAGAGGCAGCAGTGCTCTACAACAAGCCTCCCTGACCTACCCAGCACTCCACGGAGAACGGCCAGTATCCTGGAACAACACCTCAGCACACGGATGAGTACCAAGAAGCCTACTTTAAGGGTCAAAGACCCATCCCTTCAATGTTCTCTATACTTTACATCTGATGTTCATCATTCAGAGCTTGCCGCAATGCTTGTGACTCACACTGTCATTCTTGTTGCTCGCACGCTAAAACCTAACCATGCAGACCTCTTGCCTGGGGAGGGGTAGATCTAAAATAATGACATTACTGAGTCCGGCCACATGCCACGTATACGAACAGTGGATGTTATCAGAACATAGTCTACTGTTACAAGTTACTCGAACATTGAGAGGTCACAATAAAGAGAAGACATATCTATCTTTTATTTATCTACGAGGCAGGTCCACCCCATAGAGACCTATAAGGATACTGCTTACAACATAGAAGGCACCTATATCAAGGTCTATGACAATAACCCATGCCCTTAGGGGATGTAGCCTGCACTCTACAGAACACTTGACGCTACACACCCCATCTGAGACTATGGATGCTTGTGCGGATTAGTAATACATGGTTGATTACCAGGGATACTCTCATGCAGACAACTTGCACGCTGACCACGCTAATACCAGCTGCGCGACCCGGCAATGGATAATATTCTTTGCAGTTATAAAAATGTTTACTGTTATATCCATTCCTAGGCAACTATTAACCTGTGCTTCTACCCCCATCCTTATTCTTATTCTCACTCTCATTCTCAACCCTGTCCTCACTCCCCTCTTCTGACATGCCAAATTCAGCCAATATATACTCTGGGGCTGCCTCTCACCTACTGCGCAGGGCTGGCCGGTGGCGCCAATCTCCTCCAAGATTAGACCCACAGACTACAGATTTGAGCCCTAGGGGCTTGAATTTGACTGGTGTTGAACTCCCCACCCCGCATCCCTTCCATTTTGGTAGTTCCCCCGACCGCATCCTTCTACACCACTAACCACACCTTAAGGTAGACATCCGCTGACTCTTCTGTGCCTTTGCAGTCAGCAGTCCTACTAGTACCTCTCCAACAGAGTTCAGTAGGGTCCCCCACTAACACACATTCCCTTCCATAGCCAATATCCTTGCTTTTTACCCCCCCATAACGCCTTCCTAAATTAAAAAATCATAGCCCTCTGCCCCCAATTGCCTAACGGTCAAAGTCCCGACATGAATGCCCTCTCTCTGTCCCGCACTGCCCATCCACTCAAAGTTATGACATGGAATGTGCATGGACTCACCCACTATGTGAAGCACAAAAAAGTGCTCTACCTCCAGTCAAAATGTGTTGATGTGGTGTTCCTACAGGAGAGACACTTGGAGGACCTTGATTCCCAAAAGTTGGAGTGCGACTGGGTGGGGAAAGTCATACACAGTAGCTACCCCAACCCCTCCCAGCTGAAGCCCGAGAAGGTCAGAAAGTGCGGAGTGGTGCTCCTGTTGCGCAAAACACTACCCATAACTGAAGTCAGGATATGGTCTGACCAAGAGGGACAGTATGCCTTCGCAAACCTAAAGATAGGTGACAACTCATTATGTGTGGGAACTATCTATGCCCCAACAGACTTTTAACGTCCATTCATACTCCACCTTAACAGGGTTCCTTATAGAGATAGGAGCCTCAAGTTAGGTCATAGGCGGAGACTGGAACCTAGCCCCTGATGAAATCCTAGACAGGACAGGACACAGACACAGACACTTGCAATAACTCAGACAACGCACTACTGAGGGAAATCGTTTTGGACCATGGCCTAGTTGACCATTGGAGATTTACACACCCTACAGAAAAGGAATATACCTCTTCCTATCCCCGGTCCATGGTACCCAGTCGCGCCTGGACTACTTCCTGACCTCGCAGTCAATGGTAGCCTCAGTGGTGGACATGCGGATACTGGAGGCGGCGCTCTCAGATCATGGCCCCAGTCCTACTGACATAGAATCTAGGCCTCACTTCCCCGGACCGCATACCCTGGCGACCAGCTACACATCGCTACCAAACTCCACAGGGTAAGGAACATCTCCAATCCCATGTCTTCGAATATTTGCAAGATAACAAAGGCTCCGTTTCCTACCAGTGAATTCTCTGGGCAGCGGTGAAGGCTACAATTAGGGGGCGCATGATGTAGGACTAAGCTCAGGAGAACAAACAGGGGGGTTAGCCAACAGTGAGAACTCAAAAACCAGATCTCGTCTATCACCAGGCTTTACACGGTTAGTCCTACACTACCCATACATCACAGACTAGAACAAGCGCAAGCAGCCCTCAAAGAACTATATACAACAAAGACAGAATATGCGCTGCAACGGCTCAAAACTCGCTATTATGAACAGGGCGAAAAAGCTGGATGCCTACTGGTAGCCTAGCTCCAACAGCTTGACGCAGCCCAGGCAATACCTGCCATCACTTCCTCCCAAGGGGAGATTCTCATAAAGCCACAGGAAATAGTAAACTAATTCGCTGAATTCTACAAATTACTCTACACCCCAGAATCAGAGGCTAGTACACAACAAATAGCGACCTTCCTGGTTGTAGCGCAACTATCTAAGCTGTCGGCTGCAGGGCGAGCTCTACTGGAAGAAATGATTACCAAAGAGGAGATATGAAAGGCAATAACCAACCTCCCCTACCATAAATACCCGGGGGAGGACTGATTCCTGGCGGAATCCTACAAATGGCCAGGGGAAGGGACAACTGACTACCTCACTGGGCCCTTCTAGAGGACTGTGGGACGGGATCACTGGGACCCCTCTCTAATAGCACTGTGATAGCGGTAATACCCAAACCGGGGAGGGATCCTCTCCACTGTGGTAGCTACAGACCTATCTACCTCTTGAATAGCAACGTTAAAATCTTACCCAGTATCCTAGCGGCCCGCCTCTGCAAAGTCATACCCTCCCTGATTCACCATACACAAGTGGGGTTCGTACCGGGACGAACCTCCAGGAATCACCTCAGAAATCTAACCCATGCCTTATGGGAAGCCAGAGACAGACCGGAAGAAGCCATAGCCGTATCACTGGACACAGAAAAAGCATTTGATCGCATTGAATGGAACTACTTGGTTGCTGTCCTGCAGAAATTTGGGTTGGGGGACCAATTTACAGCCATGGTCCGTCTTCTATACGAAAACCCAACAGCGCAGGTAAACTGTGGTGGTTTCCTCTCTGACCCCTTCCCGATACGAGGGCAGACGAGGCAAGGTTGCCCACTTTCACCTGGCTATTCCTGGCTTTAGAACCCTTTGCCGCCACGCTTTGACAGTCACAACTCCTTATGGGAAATCTGAGACCTGGGCAGGTTGGGGTTGGGTGGTGGCAGGTAGGGGAGGGGGAAACTGGTGTTTCAGGGGGTGAACTAGAACTTACCTATACGCAAATGATATCCTGCTGACACTAACGGACCTGACCCGATCCCTTCCAGCCTTAATGGAGATCATAGATGGCTTTGCACTCCTCTCAGGCTACCGGGTTAATTCAGACAAAAGTGAGGCACTGAGCCTTTCTATCTCCACCACCAGTGCGGCGGTCCACAGTCTTCCATTTTGATGGATGCCTTTGCGCCTGAAATACCTGAGTTTTTAAAAACAGAGGACTTGACAGTATGGTAGCGGACAACCTGGACCAACTTCTCACACGTATGTGATTAGACCGCCAAATGGCCGCAACTACAGCTCATACAGCTCACCCTCTGGGGCAGAGTACACGCTGTGCATATGGTGAGACTCACCCGCTTCAACTAGGTCCTGGGCATGCTACCAATACGGGTGCCCTTACTGACAGTCCGTCTTGTGGATAAGGAGATCTGTAGCTTTGTATAGGGCACCTCCCGTTCCTGACTGACCCCTGCTAAACTTATGGCACGGCGGACCACTGGCAGTCTAGGGCTCCCATCAGTGGAACATTATGCCCTAGAGTTACAGCTATCTCAACTGGCGTTTCTGCTCCCAGAAACACCAGGCCCATCCCAGTGGGTCACAACCGAAAAGCATTTGATGTGTTACTCGACAGGCAAGGGTCTTACCCTGCTGTACCAGGAGCAACAACCCCACTCTCGATCTTCCAACCCTGCGATCCAAGCCATGCAGATTACCTGGATCAGGACGCATAAAGTACTGGCTACACAGCCCCATCTGCACAAACAGGCTCCTCTGTGGGCCAACGCCGGCCTCCGAATCAGTCGGTTGTCCTTCAGATGGCCAAAGTGGGAGGTGGCCTGTATAATGACCCTTGACCAAGTCATCACGGAGGACCGAATCGTGCCCTTTGAGCACCTCTGAGAGAAATACAGTTTACCTCCCCAACAACAATGGAGATACCTACAGCTAATGCATTGTCTACGCCGTTGCCTCAGGACGACCCCTGGGCCCCTGAGGTCTTCCCCAGTGGTGTCTTACCTCACAACCTGAGGACGATCTAAGGGGGTAATGTAGGTCTCTAGGAAGTCATCACCAACCATGCTTTCTCAAAACCCCTACTAGAGAGCCTACGCACCAGATGGTCCACAAGACTGGACGCAGACAGAGGAGGAAGAGTGGCCGGACCTCCTAGAGGCGCTGGATACAGGGGTACGAAAAGCGAGGCTGAAATTTTGCCTATTTAATACTCTACAGGATTGGCACTGGACACCAGTGAAACTACACAGGGGGGAACTGCTGCTGCACGCAAACTGCTGGAGAGTCCGGCTCACCGCTGTGATATCACGCACATACTCTGGGAATGCCCCTCTGTTCAGTCCTTCTGGGAGGACGTTGGCAACACACTGAACCACCATGCCCATCCGCACACCCTTGCTTGTCTTCCTTCACGACACAAGAGACACTCCAGAACTATTGCGACCCAAACGCCGACTCCTACACACGGCCCTCGCAAACAGCCAAAGCTTGCATTCTGCGACACTGGAGATCCCCCACCTCCCCATCCCCAGCGGAATGGCTTCTAGCAATAATAAGCACTGCAGCCCACAAAAGTGTCATATACGCTCTTCAAGGTCAAGTGGCCCTTTTCACACAGACTCTGTCACCTTTCGTTAGCGAGACCCCCTAAATACAAGAAAGGCTGGATATTCTACCTCTACCATCAGTCAGCAGGAGAAGGAAGAGACCATCCAAATCCAGCTCTATCCTGCACCGCTTTCACTACCCCATCAATCTCATCATACCCCCCCTTATGACTGCACCGAAGGAGTAGCCCTTGAACGAGCATAGATATTGCACCAACTAAAAGGCTCCCCAAGAAATAGTGACCTTCATATACACACTGTCTACGGAATCACTCTCCCCACTGCTAGCCCCAGCGGGCCTCATCAATGCCTACGCACCCAGTGGCTACCCAGGAGTCCCGTTCGACACATCACTGGTAAGCTGACTCATTATCCCATTAGCTACCTAACCCACCCTAGGATATGCCCTGTGATGGAAACCCTCACCACCCCTTCCTTCATAATCCAATTAAGAGCTGTCCTCTGCCCGCGAAGGCGGATTCGAGGTCTGAGTCTGCAGCTACGGACCCGAATGTGGACACACAGCCGCTCCATAACTGGACTCCGCAGTCTCTCCCATAACCTCCTTAGTTGTTTCCACCCCGCACCACCATACACCTCATTTCTCAGAATTCTATTATTGTGTATCGTCAGATTGTTACTCCTATGGTTATTCTCCCCTTCTGGGGATCACTATGTAACTGTACTGTGTAATAATGCATATACAATAATATTATTAATAATAATAATAATTTTTTTTAAAAGAAAAAAGAAATACATACATTATGTTCATCAAAACTTTTTGCTTCTGTGTGTCTTTCTTGAGGTTGAAGTGGGAAACAAAAAAGTTATAATGTAGGAGTAATAGCATATTAGTGGTATCAATCCAATTCAAGGAAAGAGTAAGGGAGAACCATATATGATGAATAATAGTAAAATATAGTTTAATCAGGAATGTAGATGTAGAAAGCAAATGATGCGAAGATTATTAAGGGATTATAAGAAAAGACCCTCCGTTGTTAAAGAAGAGAAGCTTCGTCAAGCAAAACAGGATTATAAAATGCTGATAAGACAGAGGAAACGAGAATATGTTAATAAAAATTGGGATGTAATGATGGAGGTGATTAAAACACAGAATATTAGGGGTTTTTGGCCGTTGGTAAGGGAGGGGGAAAAGGTAGGAGTAATGCAGTGTTTGGTTGGTGAAGAAGACTGGTATAAATATTTGTCTTCGGTATATAACGGTACCGAGGAGGTAGGCGGCTATGGCATTTCCAGGAAGCTTGGTGAGAAGATAAGATTAGCTTTTGTCCCACAGAAAATAAAAGAAATTATTGCAGCTTTGAAATTAACTAAAGCAGCAAGCCCAGACAACCTCCCAGCATTAATAATAAAAAAGAATATTGATTGGTAGACAAAAAATTATTTTATGTTACGTTTTGTAAAATTCTTGATCATGGCCGATTTCCAGAGAATTGGAAGGGTGCCACGATAAGACCGATTTACAAAAAGGAGGATCCAACTAACCCAAAAAACTATCGGCTGATAAGTTTATTAGACGTAGGGGAAAAGGTTTTCACAAAGCTATTGCTGGGGTCAATCAAAGAATGGGCAGATGATAAAGATTTGATACCAGCAGAGCAAGGTGGATTCAAGGAAGAGCATTCGACAACTGACCACTGCTTCAGTCTGTGGGCCTTAGCAAAAAAATCAGTTGAATTGCGAGGAAGGCTATTTTGCTGCTTTGTCGACTTTCGTGCAGCATTTGATCTGGTAGACAGGAAATTGTTATGGGATATGTTAAAACAGCTAGGAATTGATTTGGATATACTATTTCTTCTCCAGGGCCTGCACTCACAAAATTGGGCCCAAGTAATTTTAGATATGAGTGGCTCACTTTCAAAAAGGATCCCCATAATGAATGCTCTCCGTCAAGGTTGTGTGTTGGCCCCAATTTTATTCTCATTATTCTTGGCAGATTTGCCAGGGTTGTTACGGAAGGTTAATGGGCTAAGTCCAAAAATGGACGGTGTGCATGTTTCCTGCCTACTATATGCTGATGATTTAGTGATAATGGATATGACAGAATCAGGGCTACAAAGGAAGCTAGAGGTGTTCTACTCCTACTGTCAAAGAAAAAAATTGGTAGTAAATATGGAGAAAACGAAAATAATGTCAATAGGGAAAGAGAAAAGCGCATTTAATTACACTCTAGGGGGAGAAAAACTAGAGAAGGTAAAAGAGTATAAATATCTGAGCATTTGGTTCGACTCACATTTAAGATGGAAAGTTCACACTGAAACCTTAAAAAACAAAGCCTTATCTTCAGTCTGGGGATTAAAACAATTTAATAGTAAATATGGAGGTCCTTCTCTCCAGCCGGTTATCTCTGCTTTTAATGCTATGGTTGGCCCCCAATTTCAGTATGGGGTGGAAGTTCTAACTTTCTCGGGGAAGCTAAATTGGGAAATAGAAGAAAGCATCTGCGTAAAGCGCATGCTTTCACTGCCTCCCTCGAGTATGCTACAAGACATAAGAGCAGAATGTCAAATGACTGTTTTCTTATCTGGGCCTACGAGACGCACTGAAGTTCTGGTTAAGCATAACAGATGAAGAGTTCTGTAAAATCGCGAGACTGTGTAAGAAAGAAATAATAATAAGTGAGTTACATTGGGCATCACAAGTGAGAGGACAGTTAAAAAAAGATCTGCGTCCTCCTAGGTTTACCTGATAACCAATGGTGTGGTGCGCAAATTTCAAAGCACAATTTAAGAATAATAGCGAAGGAAAGAGCAAGAGAATCAGACCTGAAGTACTTAGAAAGTAAAATATCAACCCAGGCTATGAAAGCTAGATGGAGGAATCCGGAAAATTTCCCGTATATAGAGGCCCTACCTAATTCAAGACTAAGAAATTTAGTGTTACAGTTCCGAATTGGGCTGAACCCTGGATATATGGATCCCAAAGCAAAAGTGTTTCTTAAGGATAGCAAGGTTCTATGAACATGTGGCTAACAACAGAAATATACAATGCAACACTTACTTGTGGATTTGTCAATGGTTTTTAGGAGTGCGCAGGAAGTTTTTAAAACCAATTTTTAAGGAATATAATATTATTAATCGGGACCAAGCGCTTTAGCAACTTATTGATATGAGATTTTATAATGTAACTTGTGCATTGGGCCTATTTCTAAATGACTTAAGAAGGGAAATATTCAAATAGATATGGGTTGATAGAAGGTAGGGTACAATGCGAAATGTAGTGTTTTAAATACTATAGTTGATTATTATTATATTGGCTGACGGTATTTTAGAAAATTTGCCACTCTAGGTGAAGGCAAGAAAAAAAATGGAGAGCACTTTATATTGGAAAAAAATAAGCACTTTATGATAAAGTAAGGAATGGAGCTCTCTTAGAGCTGTATAGGGGAAAAATTGTTTGGCATGTTGCACTTTATGAAACTATAAGAACTTGAATTATGGAGGAAGTAAAAGGAAAGAAGAGCCTGATTATTCTAAAATTGCATTGGTTGATGGTTTTCCAGATAACCTCGCTAAGCATAACAAGGCAAGAAATAAAACGTGGAGCATTCTAAATTGTGAAATTGCATTTAGGAGATCGCAAGGACCAGAGTCTAATCAGAACTGTATGTGGGATAATTAAGTTGGCACGCTGCACTTTTAGGAATTGTAAGAACTTGAATTTTAATCAAATGAATTATGTAACTAGAGTTGGTTATAAGAATTAGAATGGTCTAAGAACTTTGTGTGCTATGTAATATGTAATTGTAATTTTATTGTTTTTATACTTTTAAGGCGTATGCCAAATAAAATAATTTTTTGACTGACTGACAATTCATATTTAGTTTTGGAACCATTCTGTTCACCAATCAATTTCAACATGTTAAAAACTGCAAAGAGAAAAACAACTGCAAAGAGAATCTTATACAATCTTAGATAATGTACTAAAAACCACATTGTTAGACATGTATGATAGAAACAATTCAAGCTAATAATCTTTTGGATTGGATGAATTTGTAAATTACCCTGTCACAATAACAATGATCTGTTTTTAGGTTCTTCTTTGTTTGCATCCTCTATTAATGGAAGAGAATAATTAAGGCCAATTGAGTTATTGTAATACTGTAGGCAATAATTCCCCATTACAGAACAATTATAGAGACCCACCTAACTCGCATTACACTTTACAACACAATTTACAATCCGCATCCCATCATTCCTGGTCGCCGTCATGTTCTCAATCCTACTTTTTTTCTCCTTTTCCTTCAAGATTTAAAACAACAGGGTTCACTCCTTCAAAAGGTGCGGCTCCCCCTCTGCCATTCTCTCTGCACACTTTCAAAATAGCATCTATTATCCCTCTCTTCCAGCCCTCAAATCGTAGGGTGACACATTTACCTTGAACCTTCTTAATTCTGTGTTTGAGCAATGGCAGTGTGAATTTAATTAAGTTGGACTGCGCCTATTTGGGCACTGAGTCGAGCTTCCTTGTTATGTTGGCAGGTTAGAATCATTTTTCATCTCCATTGCAGACAGAGAATGCCTCTGTGATGGAGGAAAGACATTACAAGCAAAGTGAACATCTACAAAGCCTCACAAAATTCTTCTACCCCCTCCAAATGGGGGAACTATCTACTATAGCCTTATAACCTGCCATAGCTAGCTATACCAGCCATTACTGGCCCGCTGTAGTGTTAAAGGACCGAGCTGAGAGAATGTTGTTACCGACATAAATTGCAATGTTGAGGCTACGGGCTTTTACCAGCCATTAGAAGCCCAGAGCACTCCAATATCTTCAATGGAGCTCTCAGCATTCCATAGTTCTACTACAGATTATAACAAACCGATCAGATGCACTTGTGGTTCCTAATCAAATTTTCTTCTCCCAACATTCCTTTGTGTGCAGAGATACAGGGGGACACTGAAAATCTATGTGGGGCCCTGTTAGGGGCATGGGCACTGCAGGGGCCCCCAGGGGCCCCACGACACCCGTTCCCGCCAGCCAGGTTCTGGCGGTGGAAACCGCCAGAACCTGGCTGGCGGGAAGGGGGTCGGAATCCCCATGGCGGCGCTGCTTGCAGCGCCGCCGTGAAGGATTCCCAGGGGCAGCGGGAAACCGGCGGGACACCGCCGGTTTCCCGTTTCTGACCGTGGCTGTACCGCCGCGGTCAGAATGCCCATGGAAGCACCGCCAGCCTGTTGGCGGTGCT
Source organism: Pleurodeles waltl (assembly GCF_031143425.1). Taxonomy (NCBI): domain Eukaryota; kingdom Metazoa; phylum Chordata; class Amphibia; order Caudata; family Salamandridae; genus Pleurodeles; species Pleurodeles waltl. Next base: position 1,491,025,246 of record NC_090447.1, on the reverse strand, counting down.
TCCACGGTCGTTGGCCCTGGCGGTCCATGACCGCCAGGGTTAGAATGACCCCCACAATCTGTCCATCCCCACTTCCCCCCACAACTTGTGTACTAATGTAATCTTCGACTGCAGCACCAATAATCCTGTTACCTGCATGGCCCTGATGGCGCACAAGGTGCAGGGTTTTTTGGTACTGAATAATTCTTTCAACAAAGGTGACCTGCTGCATTTATGCATTTTCAACATTTCAGCAGTGTTTGTTTGCTCGAGATTTTACAGCACAATGCCTGCATGTTAACCTTAAACAGCAAGTGGGAAGTTCCACGTTTTCTGGAACGCAGAAAATCAATGTACAAAAACAATTGTTTGTGATACATCGAGGGAAACATCAAAGTGAATTTTTCTAGACGCATATTTCTCGTGCTATGCACCTACATCAGTAGTGTGTGAAATAGTGAAAAGGCTTCTGTAACTTTTAATAAATGTGGGGGACATCTGTGCAATTGCCTAAAATAGGTGTAATTTGGAGAAGAAACAACTAGAGGAGAAAAAAACTTTCAAAAATAGATTGTGTGCGTGTGTGGGGGGGGGGAAATCTGGGCGGGGGTAAGAAAAACCCTGGAAAAATTAAAAAATTCTGCAGGGCGAATTATAAATTCATACACTCAAAACTGGAGAAGCCTCTTGAGCCATCCCTTTCTCCGAACACCCGGATACAGCGCCACCAACATCCTCACAATTGTTTTTTAAAGTTTTGTCTTTGAGAACGCTTCAGCTATCCCACCAGACGGTTTTTCAGAGAAAAAAAAAAAATACACAATATAGATACATAGAGCAGCCACGGCTCAGCACGCTTTAATCGTTGTGCCATTATATTGCCTTTCACATTTTGTTGCCGTCCACCAAGGCATTCAGCACAGGGCAATGGGACTGGCTCCCTTCAGTTTAAATTATTGCATAAAGCCTGTTCACATTCGCCAAACAATATCTTTTTCTCTTCAGCGACAAACCAGGGTCAGAATGTTTTTTTTTTTTTTCTTCTATTAACTTTAATTAATGGCTATTTATTTTGCTGGCACTCATTTTCAAAGTCCATGTGATTAAGTATTTAAGTGACACTTACATCGTGGCTTCAAGCAACTTAAGTAGAGATTTACTGCGTCTCCACAAACAAAAATAATAATACGCTACATGGCCCAACTGAAAAAGTTGTGATTTAAAAAACATCACTAGTAAAACAGCAGTTTTGGCAACCGCATTTTAATTTTAAACTTGTTATTGCAAGCGTGTTGTGGCCACGTTTGGGTGGCTACATGCTTCTTTTTTTCATATTTATTTATGTAACCATCGGAAGTGCTTGCTAAATTCAGACCTACTGCTTTGGTAATGCTTGTTCTCAAAGGATCCCAGACCCACCCAAGGACGAACAAGATGTCATCAGGTTCCTGACAAACACAGAACGAGTGGATGAAGCTGGATGCAGGGACAGATGATAATGTCCTGTCCCGGAGACATCCTTTCACGCCTGGTACCACTTATGTTCAAGAGTAGAAAACTCAGCCACGACAGTCTCTTTGGCTTCACCACTGTGAAAGCCAATCTTCTTCAAGCAGCTTTGAATGCGAAGGGGAGTCGGGGGAAATATCTGTTCTACTTCCATTGGCCACATTAGAGTCCGAGAGTCAAAAAACCTGATCAAGAAAAGAACAATGCTGGAAAAAAATGGGACAAGACTTTCTGGCTGGACCCCGAGGCTTCCATTACTGTACTGCCAACTCCAAGATGCCTCCCTCCATGCCTCAACAATGTGAACTGTGCTGCTATGATCACAAGCTGCTACGGGGCTTCCAGGAAACTCTTCCTGTACACAAGAGGTCCACTCTGTTAAACCCAAGTGCTTTCAGAAAGGGGAAACAACGGAGGCCTCACATACCAGGCACAAGGCCTCAGTGTTGTCGCAGCGCAACATCAGCCTGGTCTCCTAACTCTTTAGTTGTATATTTTTTAAGTCAATATCTGTGGAGTGGAACAGTTGGGAATATAACAATATTCTCACCTGGACACGATGAAAGCCCAAACCAGCAACTGGTAGGAGAAAGATGGAAAGTATTTCCATTTTGAATGCCTGGCTGGTTTAGAATCCAATATTTTGGTGTTTATGGTACAGAAGTAGTGAAAGAGCCATTCAAAAGAGCAGGTGTCACCTGCATTAGTGCCTAAATGAGGCACAGAAATTATCGCTTGCGGCTGTTTTACCCGGCGTCATGAGAAAAGCAGTTTCCTGAATCCATAATGCAGAAGACAACTGTCCCAAATACGCTTAAAACTGCCTTAGAGGTAAAAACTAGAATTAACAGTTGATGAATAAATAGTGCACTCTCCGGTTAATCTACTATTAACTCCAAGGCCCAAATTGCTCAACATTCAAGATAGCTAAGGACCTTGAGCCTTTTTCACAGACTCCTTCGGTTGTTTCTTTGGAAGAACTCAAGCTCTGTTCTTCCTTGAAGATAAAACCCTGAAGATCCATCAGTTTAATTGCAACGTGAATTCTAAAAATTTGCCTCCTTGTCCTCCTGCAACCTCGCTTATTCACTTCTCACTAACTTTTCAATGTTGTCGCTAAACATCAGTCTCCCTTCCATCTGCCATCACATCTGGTTCACACTTCTTATCCAGCTCACATTATCTCCTAAGTTGTTGACACCATCACCCCAGTCTTGACAACTCGTTTTACTGTTCTATGATGCAGCTACCAATCCTATGAAATGGAAAGAAACTTTAATTGTACTGTTTAAAAAAGACAATTAAACAAATTATCCCATCAGAAAATCCTCAGTACCTTAACACATTTCTCTGCTTCTATTTCCTGCCAACACTTTGTAAAAAAAAAAAAAAAAAACATAAATAACCCAGCAATTTTTCATTTTTATTGAAACTAATGATCTACTAGATACTTCTTAAGGAGGGTTCTGTCCCCTTAAATGGACCCGAGGTTGCCCTAAACTGGCTGCCTCAGAGGACCTCAGACAGATCTCAGCTCGAGGAGGTAGGGTAGCTTGTATCTGCCCCACCCTACACTTATCAACCACCTTTACTCATTGGGTTCAAGGCTAAAGTCTGGATTGTCAAACTTTAATAACAGGACTCCAGTTGCGCTCTGCCTCCTTTCTTCTCCTAAATTTGTCATTTATAGGGTGCACCGGGATCCTCATGAACCCCACTCTCATTAAAATCCATCCTACTCTTCTTGCAGCCCCATCGGCAGCTTCAGCCCCTCTCATGCCAAATTCTGGTGACTCACAAATTCTCCCCTCATAAGGGGGCTCTTGAAATAAATGTTACCGGTGATAGTACAGAGGTCTTCGGATCTGCAGGACCATCTTCACCCGGGACCTCAGTCTGGTGGCCGTCAGGACTCAGTAGCTGCCCAAGATCCAGTCCAACCAGCACTGAATGTAACTTTTGTCTTTCATCACACCCTTACTTTTTGTGAACACCTCGACAAGGCCTCACTAACTGTTGGTACAGTGTGCGGATGCTCTAAAGATTTATTCTCCTGTTGCCCTTGCACTGCAGCAAACCAGCGGCCCGAACTAGCATCCTCGCTCGCCATCCGCGTCCGACAAGTCCTTATATCTGGGCCTTTGTGAATACCTACTGGGTGGGCAGCCCAGACACTTCAGTCTCTGGTCATCACTCACCCTTCCCTGTGGCCAAGCGGTCAGTCTCCCATCCCCTGTGCATCGGTCATCAGACCCTGACTCACTTCCATGTCAGGAGGGCATCCCAGACCCTCAAGGTACCAGTCTTCAGGGAACCCAGGCTTTGAGGGGGCTGATGAGGTTTGGCGGGAGAGGGGAGGAATTAAATGCTTTTCAATTTTAGTGCCAAACACTGGAATGTTATCCCCTCACTTTGTGCACAGACCGACCATGCTGTTTCGACAAAAACTAAACTCGTGGCTATTTATCTTAGTGTCTAGAAGTGCAGCCTTCTCCGCGGCGACGGGAGGCGCTATCTAGGGTGACCGAGCGTGTGATCGCATCTACCCCCTGGGAAGGGAGGGCGTGAGAAGCTCGGGGAGGGGAGAGAGCAAGAGAGAGGGGCGGGGAGAGGAAGATGAAGAGAGACAGACCCAGCGAGCGGAGAAGGGTGGGAAAGAGCCACAAAAAGTGGAAGAAAGGGCCGGGGGTGGGGGCTCTGAGGAATGGAGGGGCTTACGGGGGCGAAGAGGGGGGCTTAGAAAGGAAGAGAGAGGGATAGAAAGAAAAAATGGAGAGAGGGATGTGATGCAGGGAGAGAGTGTAAGAAACAAAACGAGACAGAGAGAGGGTCAGAGACAGGAAAGCAGAGAGGAGCGGGAGAGCGGCAGGCGTGTGGAAAGAGAGCGCGGTGGGAGTAAAACAAAGAGTAGAGACAGACGAGAGAGAGAAGCGAAAGCGCAGAAACGACTGAAGAGAGAGACAGAAGTAGAGAGGATGCAGGGAGAAGGACAGTCACTCGCTAAATAACATGAGTGAGCCCCCTACGGGGGGGGGGGGTGGAGAGAGAGAGAGACTGACTCTCTGGAGGCAGAGGGTGAGGCTGCAATAAGGCAGGGTTAGTAAAACAGTATTCACTGTCCGCTCTCCCTCACCAAGCACGCCTCCCTCCTCACCAGCAGCACCCCCGCCCCCACCAACCACGCACAATCCCTCCCTCGCCAAGCACGCCCCCTCACCAGCAGCATCCCCCCACAAGCACCCACAACCCCTCCCTCGCCAAGCAGCATCACCCCCACCAACCACGCACAACCCCTCCCTCACCAAGCACGCTCCCCTCACCAGCATCCCCCCCACAAGCACGCACAACCCCTCCCTCACTAGCATCCCCCCCACCAACCACGCACAACCCCTCCCTCATCAAGCACGCCCCCCTCACCAGCATCCCCCCCCACCAACCACGCACAACCCCTCCCTCACCAAGCACGCCCCCCTCACCAAGCACGCCCCCCCACCAACCACGCACAACCCCTCCCTCACCAAGCACGCCTCCTCCTCACCAGCAGCATCTCCCTCCCTCACCAAGCACGACCCAACTCACCAGCACCATACCCCTCCCTCACCAAGCACGCCTCCTCCCTCAGCAGCATCTCTCTCCCTCACCAGCAGCATTCCCCCTCCCTCATCAAGCACGCATCCCTTCTCACCAGCAGCACCCCTCTCCCTCACCAGCAGCATTCCCCCTGCCTCACCAGCAGCATTCCCCCTGCCTCACCAAGCAGCATTCCCCCTGCCTCACCAAGCAGCATTCCCCCTGCCTCACCAAGCAGCATTCCCCCTGCCTCACCAAGCAGCATTCCCCCTACCTCACCAGCAGCATCTCTCTCCCTCAGCAAGTACGCACAACCCTTCCCTCACTGGCAGCATTCCCCTCTCTCACCAAGCACGCCCCCATTCACCAGCACCATACCCCTCCCTCACCAAGCACGCCTCCTCCCTCAGCAGCATCTCTCTCCCTCACCAGTAGCATCCCCCCTCCCTCACCAAGCACAGCTCCTCCCTCACCAGCAGTATCCCCCTCCCTCACCAAGCACAGCTCCTCCCTCACCAGCAGTATCCCCCTCCCTCACCAAGCACATCTCCTCCCTCACCGGCAGCATCCCCCTCCCTCACCAAGCACAGCTCCTCCCTCACCAGCAGTATCCCCCTCCCTCACCAAGCACATCTCCTCCCTCACCAGCAGTATCCCCCCTCCCTCACCAAGCACGCATCCCTTCTCACCATCAGCAACCATCTCCCTCGCCAGCAGCACCCCTCTTCCTCACCAGCAGCACCAATCTCCCTCACCAAGCATGCTTCCTCACTCACCAGCATTCCCCCTCCCTCGCCAAGCAGCATTCCCCCTCCCTCACCAAGCACGCCCCCACCCCAGCAGCATCATCATCCCCCTCCCAGTCTGCTGGAAGGTGATGCACGCCCCCCCTCACCAGCAGCACCAAACCCTCCTCTCTGCTGGAAAGTGATGCACGCCCCCTCACCTGCAGCACCTCCCCCCCGGAAGGTGATGCATGCCCTTCCTCACCTCCCCCCCACAAGGTGATGCACGCCCCTCCCTCACCGGCAGCACCCCTCCCCCGCCACTGGAGAGTGATGCACCCCCCCTTGCATTAAGGTGATTCCCCCCCTCACTCCTCTGCTGGAAGGTGATGCATTCCTCCTCTCCCTGCTGGAAGGTGATGCACGCACCTCCTCTCCCTGCTGGAAGGTGATGCGTACCCCCTCTCCCTGCTGGAAGTTCGTGGACGCCCTTTCCTCCCCAAAAGAGCCCCCCCTTCCCTGCTGGAGGGTGATGCACCCCCCCCCCCTTGCTGGAAGGTGATGCACGCCCCTCCTTCCAAAGCAGACCCCCCTGCCCCCTCTGCTGGAAGGTGATGCAAGCCCCTCCCTCTCCAGCAGGCAGCCCCACCGCCCCTTCCCTGCTGGAAGGTGATGCACGCCCCTCCTCCCTGCTGATGCACGCCCCTCCTCCCAGCTGGAAGGTGAAGCACCCTCCCCTGCTGGACGTGATGCACGTCCCCTCCTCTATGCTGGAAGGTGATGCACGCTCCCTCATCCCTGCTGGCAGGTGATGCACGCTCCCTCATCCCTGCTGGAAGGTGATGCACGCCACCCCCTTCCTCTGCTGAAAGGTGATGCACGCCATCCCCTTCCTCTATGGCAGGTGATGCACATCCCTCCCTCCTCTGCTGGAAGGAGATGCACGCCCCCTCTTCCTGCTGGAAGGAGATGCACGCCCCCTCTTCCTGCTGGAAGGTGATGCTCGCTCCCTCATCCCTGCTGGAAGGTGATGCACGCCACCCCCTTCCTCTGCTGAAAGGTGATGCACGCCATCCCCTTCCTCTATGGCAGGTGATGCACATCCCTCCCTCCTCTGCTGGAAGGAGATGCACGCCCCCTCTTCCTGCTGGAAGGAGATGCACGCCCCCTCTTCCTGCTGGAAGGTGATGCTCGCCCCCTCTTCCTGCTGGAAGGTGATGCACGCCCCTCCTTCCAAAGCAGACCCCCTTTCCCCCTCTGCTGGAAGGTGATGCACGCCCCTCCCTCTCCAGCAGCCCCACCGCCCCTTCCCTGCTGAAAGGTGATGCACGTCCCCCTTCTCCCTGCTGGAAGGTGATGCACGCCCCTCCTCCCTGCTGGAAGGTGATGCACGCCCCTCCTTCCTGCTGATGCACGCCCCTGCTCCCTGCTGGAAGGTGAAGCACGCCACGCTCCCTCTTCGATGCTGGAAGGTGATGCACGCCACCCCCCCTTCCTCTGCTGGAAGGTGATGCACGCCCCTCCTTCCTGCTGATGCACCCCCCTTCCTCTGCTGGAAGGTGAAGCACCCTCCCCTACTGGACGTGAGGCACGTCCCCTCCTCTATGCTGGAAGGTGATGCACGCTCCCTCATCGCTGCTGGCAGGTGATGCACGCTCCCTCATCCCTGCTGAAAGGTGATGCACGCCATCCCCTTCCTCTATGCCAGGTGATGGACATCCCTCCCTCCTTTGCTGGAAGGAGATGCACGACCCCTCTCTTCCTGCTGGAAGGTGATGCACCCCCTCTCCCTACTGGAAGGTGATGCACCCCCCTCCACTCTGCTGGAAGGTTATACACTCCCCTCCTCCCTGCTGGAAGGTGAAGCACCCCCCCTTTCCTCTGCTAGAAGGTGAAGCACCCCCCCTTTCCTCTGCTGGAAGATGATGCTAGAGCTGTGCACTCAGAGACATGCTTGTGTGTTTACATGACACGCGCTGAGGGGCACATGCACACAGGTACGTGCTTGGGTGTGCTTACATGACAACTGCTGCATTATGGTGCACATGCACCCAAAGATGGGTTTGTGTGTTTACATGGCACATGCTGCGGAAGCACACAGGGATGTAGGTGCTTAGGTGACAGTTGCTGCAGGAGCACACTCACATAGGGAAGTGCTTGTGTGTGTTTGTGGCATGTGCTGGAGGTGCACACGCTCACACGGACGTGCTTGTGTGGCATGTCCGGGGGGGTGGGGGGGGTGCACACAGGGACGTGTTGTGTGTTTACGTGACATGTGATGCGGAAGCTAAGGGGTGCAAAAGCACACAGGAGTGTGTTTGTGTCTGTTTATGTGGCATGTGCTGGGATCACACGCTCACAGGAACGTGCTTGTGTGGCACGTCAAAGGGGTGCACATAGGGGATGTGTTTTGTGTGTTTACGTGACATGAGATGCGGAAGCTGGAGGTGCACAAGCACACAGGGGCATGTTTGTGTATTTTTATGTGGCATGTGCTGAGGTGCACAAGCACACGGGCGTGTTTATGTGGTATGTCCGGGGGCAAGGGGGGGGTGGGAGGCACACAAGCACACGGATTTGTTTGTGTGTGTTTATGTGACAACTGCTGCGGGAGCACACACAGGCTGGATGTGCTTTCAGTGTGCTCTCACACAGCAGACGTGGCTGGTGAAAGGCTGGATGTGCTTTCAGTGATCTCTCACACTACTTGTAGGAAACAGGCTCCTTGTTTGCAGTACTCCTCCCCCCCACCTTTTTACATGATATCTGATGCTAACTTGACTGAGTGTATGCTGGGATCCTGTTGACCAGGCCCCATCAACAGTTTTTTTCCCTAAATTGTACCATTGTTTCCACAATTGCAATACCCCTGGCACCCAGCTAAGACCCTTGTAAAAGGTACCAGTGGTACGAAGGGTCCTGTGACCATGCAGGGTCCTTAAGTTTTGCAGCATGTATTGTGCCACCCTAAGGGACCCTTCAACAAACACATGCACACTGCCATTGCAGGTTGTCTGCGCTGGGGGGGGGGGGAGGTAGTCGGCATGGCATCCCTCTCGAGGTGCCATGCCCACAATCCACTGTCTGCGACATAGGTAAGAAACCCCTCTAGCAGACCTTACAGCCCGAAGGCATAGTGCACTATACCACAGGTGAGGGCATAGCTGCATGAGCAATATGCCCCTAGTGTCTAAATCGATTCTTAGACATTGTAAGTGCAGTGTGGCCATATTGAGTTCATGGGCTGGGCGTTTGGATGGCTCCACTGATGAATGGGAAGTTTGGTATCAAACTTCTCAGCACAACAAACCCACACTGATGCCAGTGTTGGATTTATTGTAACATGCACACAGAGGGCATCTTCGAGATGCCCCATGCATTTTACTGAAACCTTTAGTGCAGGACTGATCAGTCTATGCTAGCCTGCCACTAAAAGACATGTTTCTGACCCCATGGGGTGAGAGCCTTTGTGCTCTCTGGAGTCAGAAACCAAGCCTGCTTTGGGTGGAAGTGCTTCACATCTCCACCTGCAGGAATTGCAATACTTGGCAGTGAGCCTCAAAGGCTCAGGCCTCCTGTTACAGTGGCCCAGGGCACTCCAAGCAAGTGTAGCAGCGCCCTGTCCAGAAGAAAATCACCAAAAGGACTCCAGAACCACCCTGGATCCTCGAGTCCTGCCCACTCTGCAACCGACGCCCATGGCCCAAGAAGGTCTCGAGGCGATTCCGATTCTGACCTTGAGTCCATCCTAGGTTGACTCTCCTGGCCACCACGACGCCAACAGCTTAAATCCAGAGGTTCCCCCTGACCGCGACCGGATGCGATGAAGATTCATGACACCTAAAGGTACCCCTGCACCCGCAGCCCCCTGCCCTTGGGGAATCCGACAGACGGTCCAGCGACGTCCAGCGGGTGCCTCTCCTTCCTGTCCAGCCTTTGGTTTTTCGGGACCAACCCCCTGTAATCAGCCTGCAGCATCTCTGTAGCACCCAGGGGTCTCCAACTGAGAAGCATTGGGCACCCAATGCTGTGTTTGTACCCTGCACTTGGCTGCACATGTGCTGCTAAGGATGTGTGTTTGGTGCTGACCTTTGGCCCTACTGGTGCTGACCTAACCCCCCCTCAGGCCTGTGTCCTGAAACCACAGGTATTTACCTGCAATTTCTTCTCCACTAAGTCCCCCCCAGTCCTCATAGAATTCCATTGAAAACCAGACACCAACTTTGACCTCTGCACCCAGCCAGCCCAGTGTTGCTGATGGAGTACTTTTGGGGTCAGCCTAAACTTTGACCAGTGGACACCCTAAATCCTGAAGAATGGAATCGTAGGTCGTGTACTTAACCATTTCTTTGTGCTAACCCCCCCGACGCTATGAAAAATTGCACTAGGTGCCAACTTTTGAAATAGAAAATTGCTACTTACTAGTAAACAGCTTTATCTGCTAAAACCAAGCAAACTACATTTGATACATATGCTTGATACCTACTTACTACTGTACTTACCTGCAATGAAGTTCTTATGGTTCTAGTAATACAGTAAAAAAATATATTTGTGCTATATAAAAACAATTGGTCTGGAGTTAGTAATTGATTGCGTCCCTCGTTTATGGACTGTGCGTGTACAACAAATGCTTTGTACTACCTTCTGATAAGCTTAACTGCTGGAACACACTACCACAAATGAGAGGTTTCACCTCTGTTACGCCTCTGGGGAACTCCTGGACTCTGTGCACACTATATCTCATTTTGATATAGTCTATACAGAGCCAGCTTCCTACACTACTCTCACGGCAGACTGTGGGTGGTGATAGGCTGGCAGTGCTTGCACTGATCTCTCATACTACTCTCACAGCAGGCCATGGCCGGTGATAGGCTGGCACTGATCTCTCACACTGCTCTCACAGCAGACCGTGGCCGGCAGTGCTTGCAGTGATCTCTCACACTAATCACAGCAGACCGTGACTGGTGAAAGGTAGGCAGTGCTCTCAGAGATCTCTCACACTACTCAGAGCAGGCCGTGGCCGGTGATAGGCTGGCACTGATCTCTCACACTGCTCTCACAGCAGCCCGTGGCCGGTGATAGGCTGGCAGTGCTTGCACTGATCTCTCACACTACTCTCACAGCAGCCCGTGGCCGGTGATAGGCTGGCACTGATCTCTCACACTGCTCTCACAGCAGCCCGTGGCCGGTGATGGGCTGGCACTGATCTCTCACACTGCTCTCACAGCAGACCGTGGTCGGTGATAGGCTGGCAGTGCTTGCACTGATCACTCACACTACTCTCACAGCAGCCCGTGGCCGGTGATAGGCTGGCAGTGCTTGAAGTGATCTCTCACACCACTCACAGCAGCCCGTCGCTGATGAAAGGCCGGCAGTGCTTTCAGAGATCTTTCACACTACTCTCACAGCAGACTGTGGGTGGTGATGGGCTGGCAGTACTTGCAGTGATCTCCCACACTACTCACAGCAGCTCGTGGCTGATGAAAGGATGGCAGGGCTTGCAGTGATCTCTCACACTAATCACAGCAGACCGTGACTGGTGAAAGGTAGGCAGTGCTCTCAGAGATCTCTCACACTACTCAGAGCAGGCCGTGGCCGGTGATAGGCTGGCAGTGCTTGCACTGATCTCTCACACTACTCTCACAGCAGCCCGTGGCCGGTGATAGGCTGGCAGTGCTTGTACTGATCTCTCACACTACTCTCACAGCAGCCCGTGGCCGGTGATAGGCTGGCAGTGCTCAGAGATCTTTCACACTGCTCTCACAGCAGACCGTGGTCAGTGATAGGCTGGCAGTACTTGCAGTGATCTCCCACACTACTCACAGCAGCCCGTGGCCGGTGATAGGCTGGCAGTGCTTGCACTGATCTCTCACACCACTCTCACAGCAGCCCGTGGCCGGTGATAGGCTGGCAGTGCTTGCACTGATCTCTCATACTACTCTCACAGCAGGCCATGGCCGGTGATAGGCTTGCACTGATCTCTCACACTACTCACAGCAGCCCGTCGCCGGTGATAGGCTGGCAGTGCTTGCACTGATCTCTCACACTGCTCTCACAGCAGACTGTGGGTGGTGATGGGCTGGCAGTACTTGCAGTGATCTCCCACACTACTCACAGCAGCTCGTGGCTGATGAAAGGATGGCAGGGCTTGCAGTGATCTCTCACACTAATCACAGCAGACCGTGACTGGTGAAAGGTAGGCAGTGCTCTCAGAGATCTCTCACACTACTCAGAGCAGGCCGTGGCCGGTGATAGGCTGGCACTGATCTCTCACACTGCTCTCACAGCAGACCGTGGCCGGTGATAGGCTGGCAGTGCTTGCACTGATCTCTCACACTACTCAGAGCAGGCCGTGGCCGGTGATAGGCTGGCACTGATCTCTCACACTACTCTCACAGCAGCCCGTGGCCGGTGATAGGCTGGCACTGATCTCTCACACTACTCAGAGCAGCCCGTGGCCGGTGATAGGCTGGCACTGATCTCTCACACTACTCAGAGCAGGCCGTGGCCGGTGATAGGCTGGCGGTGATAGGCTGGCACTGATCTCTCACACTGCTCTCACAGCAGGCCGTGGCCGGTGATAGGCTGGCACTGATCTCTCACACTGCTCTCACAGCAGCCCGTGGCCGGTGATAGGCTGGCAGTGCTTGCACTGATCTCTCACACTACTCTCACAGCAGCCCGTGGCCGGTGATAGGCTGGCAGTGCTTGCACTGATCTCTCACACTACTCTCACAGCAGCCCGTGGCCGGTGATGGGCTGGCACTGATCTCTCACACTGCTCTCACAGCGGCCCGTGGCCGGTGATAGGCTGGCAGTGCTTGCACTGATCTCTCACACTACTCTCACAGCAGCCCGTGGCCGGTGATAGGCTGGCAGTGCTCAGAGATCTCACACTCCTGCCTTGGAGGTCGTCCTCAAGGTCAGACAATGTCACGCAGACCAGTGCACAGGCAGAGAATGACAGGTGCGTGCAGCCTCCAGCAGCACTCCTGAAGTAGAACTGAAATGTGCACAGGCCACGGGGAAGAGGCTATTAGGCTATTCATGTGGCTCCCGTTCATGCAGGCATGGCCACCCTGGAGCCAACAAGAGGCGAACAGCACCCTCTGCTGGGCATCGCGCACAACTGCAGGATCTCCTTGTAAGAACGCCATACTAGGGTCTAGTACCCTCTAACCAGTGCCCGCACAGCTCTCCCCTCGCACCTAGCAGACAAGCAACTACCAAATGTGATCCAGAACTAAACACACATTTCTATTCAGGGGACTCAAAGAAAATTAACAAAGGCTGCATTGAGCGGAAAGAAAAAAATATTGCACCAAGATGTCCAGCGTCAAACCATTCCGTCGAAATGAATAACTCGAGACGTGAAAGGAGCCATTCAGTGTGAACAAAGAATAAAACCCCACTTCTGTATCACTAGCAATATGCATTCCACACACAAGTTTTGAGTCTTTAAACTAAGATGTGCCCGTTAAGCCACTCTTCACTTTGATGTATACGTGTATCCTGATATGGAGCTAATGTAATCGAAAGTAAATCACGGGCATGTCTTTGAGGAGGATTTGTTAGCTTACACTTCTAATGCTTCAGTTAGGCCTTGGCGCCATCTTGTTCAAAATGGAAGCCATGTGGTGATGTTTATTTAATAATTATAATTCTCAACTAACACTCCCCCCAGCAAGATGAGATCTGTTTATTTCTGAATGACAGTTCTTTAAGAGCCTGCTAGGAGTCATTTTTGCAACACAATTCAATGTCTCTCCTCTGGCATACTACCTCGTATTTATTCATAAAGATTTTCTGTTTATGTAACTGGTTTGTACAGTGCTTACACCTCTGGACGACGCTCGCTCCTCCTGGCAGGTCAGTATTCATGTAGTGGAGCTGTGCTTTGGTTATGTGACGTTTAAATATATGAAATTCGGCTTAGTTGGAGCATCATTCCATGGTGACTTTGCAGTTCTTATTAACTTCTACGCAAGAAAAACGAATATGTACCCTTAAATTTGGAGGCGTTGGGGGGGCTGGATTCTTTTGCCCTTTAATAGGGAGAAGTGTCCGCTTTCTTACTGATTTTGCTGCACATTTGAAACTCGGTGTTTCTGATTTGGCCCATTATTTTGTATTGTTTGCATTTCATGACCTTCGTGGCACATGCCTTCTATATAAAACTCTGCTACGTCTGCATTTCAATATTTCTGTAATGTACTTTCGAATGCTCTAATAAACCTTCGTGGTTTTCTAAATTTCTAATCTCGATCTCTCTCCGAGTCAGTTTTTTCCTATTAACTGTAGTTTGGAATGTGTTTAAACTTCTGTCTAGAGACGCATTGCCTCACAGACCTTGAGGTAAACACCGTCCCCGATCCACTCACGCTCAGATGCACTTTGTACTGTAGATTCCTGGGGCTCTGCGCCCACACAGTGCTCCTTTGTTTGCGGATGTCTGCTTGGGTTTTGACACCTCCTGTGACAGTATTCACCAAAGGGCATCTTTATCAGCGCTGAAACTGTTCATTCTCCCAGGCTTTATAAACATGTCTCGAAAAACCTCAAAAAACGGGCCCTTTACTTCTCGCCTGGAGATTCAATCTACACAAGCACTGAAACCAAAACAGTGCAGAAATCAACCAGTCCTTATTTCTACACTGTTGCTTGAAAAACCGAGCACCTCCTCGCTTCTCCACTGTAAAACAAAAAACAAAAATCTATGACACCCCTCCCCCAAATGGATAAAATTGCAGTTTTAAACCACCTAAATCAGAAATGTGAATTACACAACAATATATACAACAAGAGTAAATTACGCTTCTGTTATACTCCGTCTGGGTGGGCCTCAGGGGAGCGAGGTAGAGGATTCACAGGCTTCTCAGGCAGGCAGTGTGCCAGACACTAGGTCATACCTCAATCAACCACCACGCACAGTAACCTGGTATCCAGCTCAGTGCATGATCCTTTGTAAAAGAGAGTACTTTTAACCACACATCAGTAGCAAATATTGCACAATGCAATCGGATGCATAAGGGGTGGTGTCCCGGATCATATTTACACCTTCATTCCTCTCTGTGCTCCCCCCCCCACCCATCCCAAGTGACACAGTGTAGGGCAGCACCTTAGCTTTGGTAGGAGTATGAATTAGGCCTATGCACGGATTACATTCACCCACAAGTTCAAGTGTGCAATCAATACACCTTCACTCCTATCCCCATTCTAGTGGGCAGAACAGTCTTGAGTCCTTGCACTCACTGGATGTGTTGCAGCAGCTTGGTCCTGACCATAGGTGGGGGTCCGCGGTACTCACATACTTCACCAGCACCGGTTGCTGGGGAGGGCCGGCGCAGTTCACGTTTTTGTCTTGCGCAACCTCCCTGGTCAGACTGATGCCACTCGGGAGAGTATAGTGATGGGACAATGGCAGGAGGAGTCAGATTGTTAGTTTCAGAGGAGTGAGCCTTTTTATCCCCAAGAATTTCCCCTTGACTCCCATTTGCTTTCATCCCGCCATGTCTCTAGAACAGCAATATATCTTTTGCCCTCGTCTCCCCCCTCACTGTTCCTTTACAGTGGCATTTGGACCTCCATCCCCAACTCATGACATGTACCTTTTGCTGGCACTCGCAATGTGTTCTTGGTATCATCTTCAACAAATACCCCCTTTTTTTTTTTTTTTTTTTTTTAACTTTTCACACAGCATCTCTCCTATTCGTCAAGCCCCCCAGTTTATCACCACAGAAAACATATTTGTCAATGTAGAAGTCTTTACAATGTAACCTCATCTCTTGAAATCTCAATTATTCCTCAATGCATCATCTTATTTTCTCTTTCCCCATCCTCCAGCATCTGTGGAGTCTACTTAAGATGAGTCACCTGCATCCTCTCTTCATTCGGACCCCTCTCTACCTGCACATTTTAAACCTATTCTATTTACATCACAGGTGGCCCAAGAACTCTTCAGGACCGCGCTCTGTATCCCACCAACTGTGTTGTCCCACAAACCACCTTCCCATGACTTCCAATTTTCCCCCACTCTAAACTGAGTCTTCCTCGACTGTAAATCAGCACTTATAATTGCACCAACATTTCAGCTATTATCTTTGAAAGCAACTTTGGTGGCCTCTCGTGCTCAGACTTGGGTAAAACACTCCTTTCTGAGACATTCTTGTCTCCATGACTACTCAACTGGGCAAAACCAATGAGAGGATGGGGTGGATTTGGGTGGTTTGCCAACACCAACAAATGCAATCTACCTTGCTCCCACATTCCTGCACTATTGTTCTCCCCTGAACTACTGCAAGTGGAATGCTCACTTACCACTGAAAGCAGAACAAGAACTGTCCTCATTTTCTACTCTCTCTTCCCCCTGAACAACTCCATTTCCTTGAATGAGCTCCCTGAATTATTCACTGCTAATGCCATTCTCCTCATTGGTACCGAAATATTGAGAGAGTTTAATAGCAGATGGAAGAAAGCTTCAGGCTGTATTACCTCTAAACTGGCATCTTTACTCTCTGCCAGTAACCCTTTAGCAGCAGTGCCGCAAATCTATCCAAGGTAGAAGGTCTATCCAGGTCTTCCCTTGTCACTGAACAAAACCTTGGCCAAATCCTGGACCGCATCATGTTGGACTTTTATTCACATCAACCTGAACTTCTGTGTCTAGGCCCCCAAACCAAAAAAAAACACGTGTGGTCAGGGTGTTAGACTCTTAGATAGAGAATCTGAGCTTTATGATTCTAACTCACTTCGTGCAAATATCTTACTCAAATGATACACATTTTCGCTTTTCCTCAATAACTTTACCCCTCTGTCCAGTAGAAATATATCAAAGCCTCAAAGTCGTTCTTAGCCAAATTCAATCTCAAAAAAAGTTTTGCCAGAAAAGCTGAAAGAATGGAGGCACTAAAACATCTCTCCCAATTACTCAGCTTCAATAAAAAAAAAAAATATAGGCTTTGAGTTAACACTGAACTTTATAACTCTAATACAGTCTATTCAATTAGGGTAGATCTCTCCAGTGCCCTTTCTTTTGTTTCTTCATCCTATTCTCACACAAATCCAGTCTCTTTCCTTGAAGCTTTTTCCCTTCCTTTTCTGAAGAAAATCACTCCTCTGAAACTAACAATCTGACTCCTACTGCCGTTGTCAAAGGCCTTGTCCAAGCCTTTCTTCTGCAATGGTTGGTGCTCACCAATATCCCTCTTCAAAACTGTGTTCTATTAAACAGCCTTAAAGTTATGCACTTTAAACGCCTTAAAAGTGTAACCTCAATCCATCTGGCGTTAAGGCCTATCATCCTATATGTGGTCAATTTTTATCACTAAGGTTATGAATGTGTTTCCTCACAATGAATTAATTCTATCTAGGAAAATTACCTTATTGGTATTTTTAATAAAGTTTCAGAGCAGCCCACACAACCAAGTCTGCGATACTAGTGGCGATGTAGGGTAGCCTACACACCTTAATGAAAGTCATCCTTGTCTTCCATTTATTGGATATAATTGTAGCATTAAACACTGATGACCACCACATTCTTCTGCACACTCTTAAAAACAGGATGAGCAGTGATGGTTTAGTCTTAAAATCGTTTCAATCCTATCTCTCAAAGCTTGATCTCTCAAAGTTCTTCCAACTTGTAAAATTGGTAATTCCATCTCTGATGCGACTACACTTTTCACTCCCTAAGTCAAACCACTAGTGAGTGTCTTAAAGAGCTTGCCACTTTGTGCCATCAATACACCAAAAACTCACACGTACCTCAGATTGGACTGAATGCCGCTCCAAGATTTCATCTTCCCACCGCTGCATTCACAAATGGAAGCAACAAAAATACCCAAAACTTCACTTGTGTGCGATTTCATTTTTTCTCCCTACCCCAAATCAGATGCACCAAATTATTGAGCCTTAAAACTAGAAAAACAGCGGTCATCACTCCTGAACTGCCACTACAGTAAAATCACTGGGTTTCCTTTTTGACAAAAATCTACATCTCAAATGGCACATCCACGCTACAGCGGAGGATGCCAGATCCGATCTTCAAAAATTCAAGTTTTAAAACATATTCCTTTACCAACAGGATCTGAAACTTGAAGTTGAGCCCATGGAATGTCATGACTTGACTACTGCTAGACCCTGCCGAAAAATGCCCATCCAACTAAGAGGCGTCCTAAATGCTGCTGCTACATTGCAGCCCAACTAAAAACAAGTGATCATATTATCTTTGCTCCTACCTACCTCCAAGGCACCTGATTTAGGAACACTCCACGAAAACTGGATGTCTTGCATGCAAAGGTTTACATCTCTAAACTTCAAGATATCGCTCCTCAATGACGTCTATGTTTGAAGGTTTTCAGTGCCTGTGTTCAAGATCTCTTACCATTCACCAGTAAAGAAGAGCACACTTTGTAGATCCTTTTCAGGCAATGCTCTCAGAAGCAGAAACACATTCTCCATTTACATCAAGAAGGGTCCCTCTTTTTCAATTTTTAAATCCTCTTTGAAGAATGTACTCCTAGGTAAACATCAGTCCACGGAAGCTTAAATTTAAATTTCTTGCGCACGGTTTTAGTGCAGTGTTCCATTATTAAAATGCCATAGTTGTTTCTTTATTATAAGCCAGGCTCACGTTTAATGGCAATTGAGGACTTTTTTCTGGAGGCCTGGAAACAAGGCAGAATCTGAGTTGCCATTTACAGATTAGCATTAGTGACTATTGCTTATCACTCAAAATAGACTAAACATAAGGTTTGTCAGTCAGGCTATTAATGACACTGCTATTCAGTTCTTCAAAGAGCTTTTCTCTAGGTAAGGTTATCCTGAAACCTTAGTTATGGACAATGGGGTTCAGCTAGTGTCACATGCCATGAATTAATTTCTTAATGACTGTGGCATCAGACATGTTACTGTTGCACATGTGACCCCCTAGACTAATGACCAGGTGGAGAGGGTCAACTGAATGACAGAATGTGATTGGGCTTTGTCAAGGGGCATGGATTGGAAAGAGTATAGGAGGAAGACATTGTGTACGTACCACATTATGGAATTAACTCCATTTAAACAGTTAAAGGGAAGGAAGCCTTCCTCTGTCTTATGTTTCTGCTGGTTTAAAAATAGAAATGGAAGTAGTATTGTGGTTGGTGTTTCTTTTTTTTTTGTATTTCAATTCTTTATTAAATTTTTATAGATACAATATAAATACAAAATGTTCATTTAACAGTATAAATTATACAGTAAATATTTTGGAAAGAAAAAAAAAAAAAAAAAGAATCCAGTGTACTAATAAAAAATAAAAAAAAAACAGGTAAGTACCTTCCATAATTATTCTATATTAGATATGTTCTATATGAAACTAATAAAAGTAGCAATGAACATAAAATGTATTATTACAAAGTATTTAAGCAAGTCGTCTTTGCATTATACAATCCTATAACACTTTAAAACAAAGAAAGGAACAGGAAACGATAATTGGTTAAACCATTGTAAATATGTATCGGGAATGGAGAGAGTGTATTTAAGAAAAACAGTATTTCCCATTGATCATTGTATAAAATGAAAAGGGGGCAGAGGAATTCAATTATTAAAAAAAGTATTCCATATGTGGTCGAACTGCTGTAGGTTATCGTTTAGTTTATGTATCATTCTTTCGAATTGTGCAATCTCAAACATATCTTTTAACCTAGTTTGGACAGTTGGCAAACCATTTGATTTCCAGAAACTTAATATGTTAATTTTAGCAATACCGATCGCTGTAGACAGCCATCTAAACACCTGTGAAGAGAGCTTACCTAGACCATGAGTATCATGTAGTAAAAATAAGCGAGGTGACGGAGATGTAATATTGGGGACATTTTTTCTCAGATATTGTAATATTTGTATCCAAATTGTTGTATTTCAGTACATTCCCATAAGATGTACGATATCGCAGTTGGGTTGGAAACATCTCCAGCAATCAGAGTTATTACTGAGTTTGGCAGAGCATAATTTAGAAGGTGACCTGTGCCATTGATGTAGAATTTTAAAGTAGTTAAATTTCAACCTTGTATCACGAAGGCCCAGATTGTGATTTTCCAGTACTTTAGACCATTCTTTGTCTGAGTATGTAATATTAAGTCTTGTAGACCACCATCATTTTAAATTTCTAGATGTATCATCTGAAAAAGATTTATCAATTAATAATGAATATAAGCCATTGAAGTTTTTCCACAAGTAGATATAACGAGCAATGGATGAGTGTATCATAGAATCTATATTCGGATTTGTTATAGGTTTAAGAATTGACATTAATAATACATAATTAAATTGTGATTACGGGAGTTTATACGTATCTTGTAGTTGTGAGAATGGCTTCAAGGAGTTATTCCGTGAGCATATGTCTGATAGATTATTAATTTCATGATTTTTCCAGACAAACCAATTAAGTTCTTTACCTTTGTATATAATTGCTGAGTTATTCCATATTGGAGCATTTGAATGTATATGAATATTACAGTTTATAATTTTATGTGCTTTTTGCCAAGCCACGTGGGAAGAGTAAATAACTGGATTGGAGAGTTGTGAGAATTTTGGACATTTAGTGTAATAGATAGCCATGGGGGTAGTGGTTTTCAATAGGAATTGTTCCAATTTCACCCATATGGGTGCGTTTTTGTTCATGGATATCATATATGTTGTGTGTGATAGAAAACTATTGGATAGCACAACAACTAAGTGTGGAAGTCTAAGGCTTCCTTTTAAAGAAGATGAAGGCAATTTTGAACCACTTATACAAGGGTTTTTTCCTCCTCAAATAAAACGAGTTATCAAAGATGCTGTATTTTTGAAAAATGAAGAGTAATAGGAAGTGATAAAATACCGAAGAGGTAATTAAACTTTGGAATTGTATTCATTTTAATAATCTGTATTCTTCCCTATAGCGATAGATTCAATTGAGACCATCTAGTAAAATCTCTTTTAAGTCTATCTATTATTGGGTTCAAATTATCCATCATATTATTCTTCAATCCTGTATTAAGTAGGATCCCAAGATATTTCAAAAGTGATGATTTCCATTTAAAAGAGAAATCATTTAATATGGATGAAGTAGTATTATTGTTCATTGGTAAAGCTTCACGTTTAGACCAGTTAATCTTATAACCAGAAAATGTCGAGAATTGATTTAATAGATTAATCAGGTTTTTGACTGAGGAGTTCGGGTTAGATAATGTAAGTAAAATATCCTCTGCATAATAAAAAGCTTTGACCTCGCCTGTTGAAGTAGCAAGGCCTTGTATGTTAGCATTTTGTCTAATTGCAATGGCTAAGGGTTCTAATGCAATAAGAAACAACAAAGGGGATAGTGGACATCCTTGTAGGGTCCCTCGCAGTAATACATGCTCGCAGAAATTCAGGGGGGGGGGGGGTAGGTGAATGACCCTTTTTTAAAGCTTCATTAAAGAAAGATTGTAACAATGGAATAATTTGGGCTTTTGTGATTTTATAAAATTAAATGGGAAAGCCGTCTTGTCCAGGGGCTTTGTTTGTAGTTAAACAATCAATAGCTTTTGCTATCTCTTTTGTTGATATAGGTCCCTCTACTCAATGTTTATTCTTGAGTTAATCTTGGGATCTTTAGGTTGGTGAAAAAATCATCTTCCTCCTTTGTATCTTCGCAGTTCAATGATGTATAAAGTGTTTCACAATAAGTTTGGAATTGTTTAATAATGTCTGTTGGTAAAGTAAATAAATCATTTGAAGAATGTTTTATAATAGGTATCGCTCTGGTTGATTCCTGTTGGCGTAATTGATAAGCTAAAAGACGTCCCGCTTTCTCCCCTCTTTCATAGTGGCGTTGTCGAATTAGGAATAAACATTTTTCGGCCTGAGATGTATATAGATTATTGAGTCTGAATTTAACTGATAACAGATTTTTTAGAATCTCAGGTGATTTAGATTTGTTATAATCTTTTGAAAGGGATATAACCTCTTTTTCTAATGAATTCTTAACATTACTCAAATTTTTTTTTTTAGAAGATATGAATCTCTCATAATCATTCCTCTAATGACTGCTTTGCCTGCTCCCCATAATACACTAGCATCTGTAACTGAGTCTCTATTCTGTACAAGGAATTGGTCAACATGTTGGCAGAGATTCAATTTAGCTTGAGGTGTCTTATACATAGAAGTATTGAATCTCCAATTAGCTTTGGGAGATTGTGTTAATCCACTATTAATGTGTAAGTTTATTAAATCATGATCTGAGAGGCTACAAGGAACAATTCCTGCAGATGTTATTGATTGTATCATTGCGGATGAGGTTAAAAAATGATCTATTCTGGAGCGAATTGAGTGTGCACAAGATGTAAAGGTATAATCTCTGTCATCTGGGTGTAAAAGACGCCATTGTTCTTGTAATGCAAAATCATCTATAAGATCTTTTAAGATATATCTATCATTTGAATGATGAGTATCTGGCTTGCCAGATTTATCAATGAATGGGTCCATAGTAACATTCCAATCTCCTCCAATCAATACTTTTGTAGACCTAAAGGAAGATAATAATCTACTAATCTTTGAAATTAATATTGTTTTGGAATCATTGGGTGCACATATCGTGCCTATATTCATAAAATTATTTCTAATACAAATTTTAACCCGTGCATATCTGCCTTCATCATCTAACCATGTTTGAATAATTTTGTATGGTAAATTTTTATGAAAACGAATAGCTACTCCACGTTTCCGAATAGGTGTGTCATCGTTATTAGAATTATTTTGCGTTATGCTAGCATGTATAACTTGACCAACCTGGTCTCTTTTCAATTTTTCACTTTCTGATTCATTAAGATGTGTTTCTTGTATTAAAGCAATATCTGTTTTTTGTTGTTTTCTTTCTCAAGATAAAATGTGTCAAACCATTAACATTCAAAGAAATACCATTTAAAAAAGGTATTAACTTGTTAATGGACATGTGAAAACTAACAAAATAATATAAATCCAAATTCTAATAATAAAAAGAGAGAAAGAGAAGGAATATAAAAAGATGAATAACAAGATGAATAATAAAGAAGGGAATTAGAGAAAGAAGAAATATAAGAAATTATAAAGTTTCAAATATGTCACTAAGTAATTATATTATAGAGGAGTTTTTAAATCAGTGTAACTTTTATATTAATTTAGTAAAGGAAAGTATTACTTATTAAAATTATCAAATATCAAATAAATTGTCCAACACAAATGATAACACAAGTGATAAGACAATTTTGTACACTTAACACCTAAACTTCTATCTGGGGATATAAGCCAAAGACTCATGAAGAGGAGAATAGAGAAGGGGGAAAATAAAGCCATTTCAAATATACGATATGAAGTATCCTACATCATAAATAAATATGATCTTGTAATGATATGTATATTGAATAAAAAGTAGATAAAGCAATAATATTTCAGCTCTATTCAAGTTTTTAAAGGAGATCTAGATTTATCTCTCAGTTGATACTTTTTCCATGCTTTAAATTTACCACCATGCGTCCATTGTCGTTGAACAGTCTCCCATTCTCCTTGATTTATGTCCTCTGGAGTGGTGGGTGATGAGAATTCTTTAGTTGTTGGGGGGGGGGGGGGGAGGGGGGGGAGGAAGTCTTATGCTCCATCTCGGAATCTTTGTCATCTAAGTCATTCAAAAAGGATCCCAAGTCCTGGGGATCTGAATATTCTTTGGTTTTCCCTTGAAAAGTCACAATCATAATAGCTGGACCAAAAGACCATATTTTATATCTCTTTTCTTTAATCTGTTGCGTAGATTTAAGAATTGTTTCCTTATGAGATTTGTAGGTGCTGAATAATTTGCTGAATAATTTGCTGTGATTATTACCTGAGATGTTTCATATTCATATGGACCATGTTTTTTGGCAGCCATAATAATCTGACGGGTTTATTGATGGCATAAACAGCAAGCTAAAATATGTCTAGGTCTTGTGGATTGGATTATTCCATGTGAGCGAACACAATGAGCTCTCCGAAATTCTAATGGCACTGTAAAAATAATAATGTTCGTCAGGGTTGAGAGAAAATTAGTCAAAAAGTCTAGAATATTGTCTTTCTCTGTTTGCTCTGGAAGACCTAAAATTCTAAGGTTATTCCTTCTACTCCAGTCCTCTAAATCGGTAATTTTTGCTGAAGATACCAAATATCTTGGCTAGTATCAGGTGTCTTATCTATGCGGATTTCAATTTCTGTCAATCGATTGTCCATTGATTGCATACGAGATTGAAATTTGACCACTTCATTCCTCAAGCCTTGAACTTCCGTAGTATTAGTAGACACTGTATTTTCCAAAGAAGCAATGGAAGATTTTATGGTTAATAGTTCTTTTAAGATAGTATCCATAGCTGTTGAAGGTGATTCAGTAGGGTCAGCCATTATGTGTTTGGTTTCAGTGATAACTGGTATGGATTGCAAGGCTGCACTATATGACAATTGTTTTATAACTTTAGGATCTGACATAGGAGACTTCAATTATCTTCTAAGATTTCATTTACAATAATTATTAAAGTTTTTATCTATCATTATAGAATCTTTATTGCAAAGTCAATTGTAATTCTTTTTTAAATGAAGGAAAGATACAATGTTTCAGGTTCCACCTCCTTGTACAGATGTGTCGTTTACCTTATTCTTATTTAGTCAGCTTCTTATTAGAGCACTACTACTTTGACATATATATCAGATTTATTCTTGTCTTTGATACTACATTACTCTTTGATGTTCAACAATCAAATTTTGAGGAAGTGTGACCTTATTTCTTTGAAAATTTTGATGTCAGGAAAAGTAACTTTTGGTTTGTTTCCCTGACTCCGTTCCACTCGGCTTTAAGGGAGTCGTCAAATTCCACGGCACTTGGCTCCGTTCTCACCTACATTATTTTTAAAGTAGTTGCAAAACAAATGGATCGATGATTATATATCCATTATTATCCTGTAGATTTCCGATGAATTATTTTCTTTCTTTTAAAAAAAAAAAGATTTTGTTGTAGAAGAATTAACTTTTGGTTCGATTCCCCAGTTCCGTTCTACCAGTCTATAAGGGAGAGTCGCCAAATTCCAAGGCGTTTAGCTCCGCTTTCGCTTATGTCATTTCTCAAGGAATTGCAACCGTTAGGTTTCCGATGAAGTATTTTCTAGTTTTTTGAAGACTTTATTTTTGGAGAAGTAACTTTTGGCTCGATTCCTCGTCTTCGTTTCATTTGGCTTTTAAGGGATAGTCGTCAAATTCCACTGCGTTGGTTCACTTACATCGCTTCTAAAGGAGATGCAGAGCGAGTGGATTGCGGGTTTTAAGTCCAGTAGCATCCATTAGGTTTCCGATGAAGTATTTTCTAGTTTTTTTAAGACTTTGTTGTTGGAGAAGTAACTTTTGGCTCGATTCCTCGTCTTCGTTTCATTCGGCTTTTAAGGGAGAGTCGTCAAATTCCACGGCGTTTGGCTATGCTCTCCCTTATATCATTTCTAAAGGAGTTGCGGAGCAAGTGGATCGCGGATTATAGGTTCTGAAATATCCGTTAGGTTTCCGATTAAGTACTTTCCTGTTTTTTGAAGGTTTTGATGTCGAAGAAGTAACTTTTGGCTTGATTCCCCGTCTCCATTCTACTCAGTTCTAAGGAATAGCCGCCATCTTCCACAGCGCTTGGCTCCACCCCCGTGGTTGGTGTTTCAAATAATGTGTGGAAGAAAAAAAAAACATTCCAGAGGAGTGAAACAGTTTCATCATGACCAAAAGGAGAAAGTGAAAATGATTGATGTGGGTGACTGTGTCTGCATTCTTCAAATATCCTTTGAGCGCATTACAAGGTTTAAGTAGGGTAAACCTATCAAAGTTTGCCAAAACCAGTCAGAACAGTGTGGAATGTGAGAAGGGTGGAAAAGTGCTGTCAGAGGGAGACAGTTTGTGGTTACACTCTTATGAGTCAGATGATCTCATGGTTAATTCTGGATGCTTGATCAAAGTATCCTAGTAGAACTCGATTTGATAAGTGATACCGACACAGTGAGATCTGATGAATAGAATTCAGTGCTTAGTAATGTAACAGAGTTCTCCAATTTTTTAAAATAAACATTCTGCTACTGATTCTAATGCTTCATGGTTAAGCTCTCTGGGAGAATTAGAACTCAACCATATATGTTGAGAGGCTCTGTAAATGTTCATATTTGAAAGGAAGGTGTGCTACATTTAATTTTCTCTTTAATATTGATATAATGGTATAGCCTTTTCTTTATTAGTCGGGGGTGCGCTTAGAGTTATCTGTTTGTGCCTCTCTCTTTAAATTATTTCTATGGTTTATTGATGAATCTTTTACAAATGCATTATTTTGTGACATTTGATATTGGCTGCTTTGTCAGCCTTCATCTACTGTGATGCACTGCCTTCTCATTCAAAATGCAGCTCTAGTCTATTACAGGGTTTTTCCAACGATCACCCTCAGATACTTGCACTGTGACTAGCCCTGTGCGGAGTTGACAGAGTCCAACTGAGGAATTCTGCAGAGTTGAGAAAAAAAAAGAAAAAAACTCAGTGGAATTTCACAGAGGCGAAGTTCCGTGATGCGCAAAGTCCTGAATATGCCTAATCTTGGAAGTTCTCAGCAGGGTCAGCCAGGCCCGACCCGGCTTAGCGCTTCCAAGACCAGGGACATTCAGGAGAGAGCTTTGGCAGTGAAAGTTGCTGTTTCAGGCCTCTTGTGCACTGGCCTGTCCTGTGTGCACTGCACACAAGAGGCCTGAAACTGCAGCTGTCTTTCGCTATCTATGGCCCTGGCCTGCATTCAGGCCAGGACTGTAGGCACCGAAAGCTGCCAAGCTTAAAAAAAAGGCCTTAACCTCACGTAGTGAATCAAGCTCCAGTAACCGCAAAGAATTCCTCAACATTGTCAAAGAATTCTCCAACAAACATTACCACCCCTCAGGAACGCTGCGACAACTTTGCAAACTTCTTCCATGACAAAGATTTCAAAATCCACAGAAATTTCAAACCCCAGCACAAGGCGAAAGACTTCTTCAAGCAACACAATGACCCCGCTACCACCACAGACATCTGGCTAACCAAATAAAGCCAGTTCACCCGAAAGGACACCACCTCCATCACGAACTCTGGCCATTCAGGGGCACCAACGGATCCATGCCCTTGCCACATCTTAAACTTGGGCAAAAGACAGAATCAGCCCCGTTTTCACCACCTTGTTCAACACTTTAAATGCCACAGCCACCTTTCCCAAGGACTGGAAACAGAAGTCAACATCATATTAAAGAAACCATCAGCAGACCCCAGCAAACTCAACAACTACCAACCAATCTCCCTGCTCCTGTTATTGGCCAAAGGATAAGTAAAAGCTATCAATGAACAACTCTCATCACATCTGGAATAGAACTTCCTACTCACATGCTCCCAATTTGACTCCGCCTGCAACCACAGCACTGAAACAGCCCTCATTGCAGCTACCAACGACATCCGAACCCTATTTGACCAAGAGATTGCGGCTCTGATCCTCCTAGTCTTCTCAGCCGCCTTCAATACAGTTTCCCACCGCACACTCATCACAAGGCTGCACAACACAGGCATCCTTGAGCCGCTCTCAGATTGATTGGCTCTTTCCTGATCAGAAGAACGTAAAAAGTCCACCTTCCCCCCTTCAGCCCCTAACCCCAGGAAATTATCTGTGCAGTACCCAAAGGATCCTTTCTCAGCCCTGCCATCTTCAACACTTATATGGCACCTCTGGCCAGCATCGCCTAAACCCACGGACTCAACATCACATCATATTATATTATATTACATTATATCATATCATATGCTGATGACACCCAACTCATCCTCTCCATCCTGAATCATCAACACCAAGACCAACTTCAACAACTGCATGACAGACGTCGCCAACTGGCTGAAGGACAACTGCCTGGAGCGCAAAACAGACAAGAAAGAGGTACCAATTTTTGGATTTCAGTAAATCAATTTACCTTGGGTTGCCCCAAAGAGGACATTCATAAATTACACGATAGTCACCGCTAGATTTTCAACTTGAGGAAATATGATTATGTCTCCTCCTATAGCAACAGCTTCATCAGCTACCAGTCCATAAAATGATTATGTTTAAGAAGCAATGGGGAATTTTAATCGTCCAACAACCAGAACATTTTGTCTGGGGTAAAAAAAAAAAAAAAAAAAAAACACACACAAAAAAAAAAAAAAAAAAAAAAAAAGCCCACAACGTTTTAGGTTTATTTTGTCTACTAGACAAGTATAACCAGGCCCTGCAGTACAAATCCTTTGTCTGATACATTATTGCAGCACCGTAGGGAACGGTTGAAGAGGTTTGTCTGCATGATACATATCCTTAAGTATACAGTGTTCAAACTTGTATATGGGGGTCATTAATACAAAGCCTTTACTTTTAGGGTGAGTGAGCTACAGAGGTGCTGCAAACTCAGCTTGCATTACTGGTTCCAGTATTAAAAAAACAGTATCCATGATTGCAAGATGGAAACATCTGAGGCTACCTTTAATTTTCCCAGAAGGTTCACTCATTATATGCAAATACAGCCTGGAAGCAAGATTGGAGATTGTTTAGTTTCAAAATAAAAATGTACACAAGGAAAGTGCAACTTGAAAAAAAATGTTTTATGCAACTGCTGTGCCACTGTAGATACAACTTCTTTGAGGCATAATTTAGTAAAAGTTGCTTGATGCATGCCAGCATTAACCAAAAAGATGAATAATGAAGACTCAATGTAAAAATTATGGGCAACATGAAAATTTGGAGGCAATTCATTAAGAAATCCACAAAAAAAACACTGGTATGAGTCATTGCATTTCCCCAGCCTGTTTATGTAGATTTGCAGAAATATGGCAAAATCAGAACCTTGTTACAATCCAACCCATGAAATAATATGATCCCTGGCATAAACAGAAGCTAAATCAGATGTTCAATGTTTTTTTTTAACAAGTGGATTTCTAAAGCATCCCATCCACTGGACAAGCAGTTTTTAAATAAAATTCCACACCCTAAATACGCCTGAAAGCATGTCTTCTAAGTTTTAATAATAACTCTGTATCCTGATTACGAAATTACCAAAATATTCCTCTTTGTTCATCTTCTAAAAACTGGTTATTTCTTGCCAACTCGAAGAGAAGGAAGAAAAAGCTGGGTGACCAAGCTTTTGTTCTTCAGGCAGTTGAACTCTGAAGAAACATAAAACATTGTTTGACATTCATCTATGCATTTCCTTTAGCTATGATTGTACCACACTCCGAAACTCCCTCTCTCACTGCTGTACTAAGTAGGACTATTTGTTCCTTTGTATCAACTTCTATGTATGAATGCTGCACTGTGCTCCACTGGGTAGACCTGCCGCTTTTCAGTTCCTTACAATGAATCTGCGAGACATTGTGGCCATACAATTCCCCTGTTGATTTCTATTCTGACTGTAGAGCGCTCAAACTCACTTCATTTAGCATTCGTGCCATGAAAGACTATACATAAGTAAGACAATATAAAAACAAAGCATTATGCAAAGGCTGTGAGTGCCTCTGTGGGCGTATACAAAGGTGGGGATGAGAGAAAATAACTTGAAGAGTTATCTAAATAGAAGTAATATTTCTGAGTTTGCTTTGGACTACACTTGAAGAACTTTTGAAGACAAGGAGATGTCTGCATTGGAACCTGCGACCAAGACCTGCACGGGTCACTCAACGGTTGTGAGTGGGTGTGGGGCTTACAATAACCCTGCTTGTCACAACTCAAGAGATAACAGTCTGACAACAATACTACAAAGCGCATCAGTGAAGCAGTGGAACACGCGGCAGGATTAGGCTGAGAGGAGTTTGAGCTAATGCGCGGTATTACTTTGAACAATTTAGGGCAAAGCCCAGAGTAAGGTTAGAAAGAAACATCAAAGGAAGTTCATGGAATAAAGATATGTGGTACTGGGGTCACAAAGACAGAAAGATAGTGGGCAAATGTTCCCATCTGCCAGAGCTCCTTCTCAGCCCCTACAACCTCTCATGAAAGAGCCAATCAAAGGGTCGAGAGACATCTGACAATCAGAATCTGTTCATCTCTCACTTTCTAGTGACAGTTTCAGAACTCCAGATGACACTGTGCGGACCTCAATTTATTTTTTAGCCGTGACAGTAAAGGACTTACATACCAGACTTTTGTGATGTGATGTTGAGGTACAATGTGCTAACAGGACTAAAAAGGACAAAGGTTCAAGGAATGCTGCTCCTGAGTGGGACAGTTTTTGAGCGGAGTAGAAAAGGCGTGGGTGAGGGTCCCACAAGACTGTGCAAATTCCTACCTGATTGATCGTCTACAGTGGAGAAAAAGGAATAACCTTAAGGGTGAGCTTTTTAATTAACTTGAAAGAAAGGGAACCTCACAAAGTCTGAGATCAGGGAGATTAGAATAGAAAACAAAAAAAAATGTAAGCCAAGATTTACCAAAAACTACGTACTTCTAACCTCGTCAGGTCTCTGCACAAATCAGTGCACACACAGTATCAGTGTCACTTTCTTACCTGAATAAAGAAACAAGGCACAGACTAGCCAGGATGCCTACCGACCTAGGCAAACAATGGTACACAAACTAATGGGTCTTCTAGAATTGATGCAATTCCTTATGTACGGCATGGAATGTACATCTAATAGATGGGGAAAAATGTCTACCAAACGGGAACGTAAGGTACAACACAACTATTGCAGAAAATTACTGGCATTTATACAAAAACAATGTATTTCGATACAGCTGTATCCAGATAACAATAAAGCTGCTATGGTGAAAATTTAAAGGTGGTGGAGCACTGCTTGGTGCATATAAACACTGCATTATAATTTTTGGAAACAAACTATCCACTCATTCCAATGGAGGCGCAGTCACTTGGGGAGTCGAGTTTGTTCAATCTTTTATTAAGGTCTTGGTGCAAATAAACAACATGTTTCGGCTGAAACCAGCCTTTTTCATGTTTAAAATGTGAAAAAGACTGGTTTCAGCCAGAACGCGGTGTTTGTTTGCACCAAGACTGTAATAAAGGATTAAACAAGCAGAATCTCAGAATGAGTGGACAGGTTGTGGTGTTTATCAGCATTGAAGGTGGCCACTCCTCTTTCCAAACACCGCCGGCGGGCATGTTCTCGCAGGCAGCTGCCAAGCACTGTTCAGAAGGTAATTTTTGGCTGTAACAGCAGAACACCACAACTAGTTTTTTTGTAATGGGAATCCACTTGTTTGAATGAATAACAATAGTAGTAAGAAAAATAGTCAAAAACACTAATAGTTGTTGACACACATTTCAATTGCTATAAAAACATGTAAATGGAGTTCTACACCAGGACAGGTTGACAAATGAGGAATGGTAACAGCTTTAAGCTATTAGACTGAATAAGGTCTTAATCAGTCTAATAGCTTAAAGCTGTTACCAAAGACCTGCTTGCTGTGGCACAGACCTTTCTGTCAACTGGACATAGACAGTACTCAGATTAATTTTTCGAATTATATGGGATATTAGAAGGGCCATCAGTCCTCCCTCTGAATACGGAACATTCATGAGAATGCCTGTGCATTTTGAGGGGCCTCTGATTAAACATCCTTCACCTTCCAAAGCTTTTCTTGAGTACTAGCACTCTTATGGTGCTAGAATGAGGAAGGGAAATGGTAGCTTTGCTCCAAAGGATGTGGGCCTAGTTTTGTGTATTGTAGCAACAAGAGGGGTCCAATTCTGTCTATATTTACAGGACAGACAGGATGTTGTGCTGGGCCCTCACACCATAGCATTCACGAAACAAGCTCTCACTAGCCTAAAGGGGTAGGTCCTGACATTCCATGGGCCATAAGAGTTGCAGGATAATTGTCCTGTGCTCCTATTGGTTTAGAAGGAAATTGGTCTGTCCCCCCCCAAAAGAATGAAGAAAGCCGACCTCTACTCCTACAAGACCTTTGTGGCAGCAGACCAAATCATGTCCCATAAAATATGGTTCCTTCGCCAATACTCCTGCAAGACTATTGTCTTGTTCCTTGCACTTCCTTTGTCTTGGACTTAAGTATTTTTCTCTCAGCATTGTTAATCAAGCCTGGAGCCTATAAAGATGCCTTTCTGTCCAGTGACCAAGCTGATCCATTTCCCTTTTAGTTTAGAAGGCCCCTTTGGTGGTAACAACTGCCTTACATAGGGCACCAGCCCAAAACAACTAGTAAAGAACATTAAACAATATAAAAGTGGCAAAATAAAAAAATACTTAACCCATTCCAATTATTCTGCAAAGATTTTAGAAGCACTATCTTTCACATGTCAACATCATGGAGCACCTCACTTCCCTCATTTCTCAAGACTTTATCTAATTCCAGGCATGTACCATGGTCCCTAACAATGACACTTAATATAATTAACTAATGAGAAGAGATAAAGCAACCCACGGTCACACACTGTAGGTTGACCATTAATCACTTGCAATCCTTCTTACCAGTCATCATGTCAAACAGCTGGTTGGCCTCCAGATCTGTGAACGTGCTGAAGCAATTAGGGCACTTGAAGCTGGCCCGGTTGGTGGAGTCTCTCTCGTCTGTCTCAATTCGCCGCCTCATGTGGTCCAGTTTGTACTTAACTACGTTCACCAGCAGGCGATAGTTTATGAAGTAGTAGTTGTGCCGCGTGGCTTTGCCATCGGCGGCAGTCTCCACACGCATCCTGCATTTAATGAATTTGTCCGCCTTGAGGGTGTTGAGAACAGCTCGCAGCTGCTTGCGGTCAAACTTCAGCAGCTCCAGCATGTCCTCCTCCTTCACACATGGGTTTCTGATCAGGATGTCAAGAGCCAGGGCATGTTCTAGGCCGTAAAATCCACGAACCACATACTTAGCCAGGCGTTTTAGTGCAGCAGGAACCTCTGTGAGGACATCTGGGTCAGTCATCTTTGCACAAATCTAGGAAAAAAAGAGATAGCATCTGTTAGTTACTGGAAGAAAATACAGAGCAATGTTACAGGCCTTCAGGCACCAACAAGTCCACTTTCATCAAAAACCCTCTCAGATGAATGGGCGTCTGGAAAAGCTACAACAATATTTAAATTCAAGTTCCAAAACAGGTCACAGATCAGCAACAAAGGGGAAAACATGTACACATACACAGAATTAAGAAATTGGTCAATTATTGGTCTCAAAAAATGTTAGAGATCTCAGAAATTTAACCATGCAGGCACAATGTATCCCTTTGTGAAGAATGCGGTTACTGTCAAGATATGCAGGAAGATAGCTTTCTGGCTTACAGACCAAAAAAGTTATCTTGTGAATAAAAGTGAAGAAATAAGTCCAATGCAGAAGAACAGAGAATCATGGGCATACACTTGTGCTGCATAGTGGCCCAGAAGGAATTAAATGAATGTTATATGCTCAAATACTTAGAAATGTTGGTGCGTTTGAAAATGTAATATATTGTAATAATTTTATTCTCTTTTCTGTAACTTTCTTATCTGTAAAGTATTCACTTAATTTAATAAAGATTCTGTTCATGTCATACATTGTTGGGTTCTGGAATTTTGAATGATTGGGTGCTGAGCTCAAACCAGGTCATGATTAACCTGTACTATTAGGTGACATGTCAGTTTTGTTGATTGATTCACCTAGTATCTGTGACGATTGCAATGTAATGACACTTCTCAAAAAGTATGAAAAATGTTTAGTAAGAAGGTGGGGCTTGTGAAAGGTTTTAAATATAAGAGCAAGCTGAAACCAAATGCTGAACCAGTGGTTCATAAAGCTAGGCCAGTTCCAATATCTGTATAAATAAATGAAAAATAGAAAAAAAACATTTGAAAGAATTGTTAGAAAAGGTGTGTAAGGACAATAGACTAACACAAGTGGAGTCATCAGAATGGGTTTCTGCAGCTGTTATTGCCAGAAAACAAAATGGTGATATACGTTTGTGTGCTGACCCTATGGTGTTGAATCGCAACATTGCTGTTTATTGCTATCCTCTACCTAAAATTAATGATATGTTCGCTTTTCTGTAACCTCCTCCTCTGTGAATTATTCCTTCATTTGATTAAGAATCTGTTTATGTCATACATTATTGGGTTCGGAAATGTGGGGAATGTTCCGGGCAGTTGGAAGGCAGTCACTAGAGTGAGGTCATGTGTTTTTTTTGGATCTTCGATTAAACTTGGACTTTTATTATAACTTCCAGTAATTATTTGGAGCTTCCACACTACAATAGACAACTCACAACTGTGCAGAGTTTATATAACACATAATCCCAGTGCCTAACCAAGGACATGGCTATCACATAAAGCGTGTCTAGTCACCGACTGCCATATGCCTTACAATGAATGTCGTATACACAAAGCAGCAGCACAAACAAGGAGATACATATAAAACATAAACAGGTGCAAGCACCGCTCTTTACCTAGTCAAACAAGTGACACTGGTAAGTCGATCTCAGTGGATGAAAGAGTAGTAATATATAGCTAGAAAGGTATTTAAATAAAGAGTTACAGCAAGTGTTTCATGTTTCTGAAATAAAGTGCAGTTTTCAGTGCTCCGTAGATGAGTCTATTAAGATGGGGTGGCCTGTTACTGCAACTACATTCTAAGGAGTCCCGGAAGCACAGGGTATCACAGATATAAAAGAGAATGGGATTCTGAATGGCCCTACACAAGCTCGAATTACACTCCACACGTCCCTCAACTTTCAATGGCAATACAACAATGTCATGTAGAGCAAAGTACACGTTTACAATTAGAATACAAGTATCAAGTGACATTTCGCTGTCCTCCAACACGTACTGTTGTACACTATATTCTTGTACTATATTTCATCAAGGATCCGCCTTTAGACCTACTTGCTTCAACTGCAAACCTACGGACATCTACCAAACCGCCTACTGCAAAACACATTTGCCTGTTCTTTGAGGCGAGATAATGTTTTGGACCCACTATGATAAAAGATCACTGCAGTTATACTGTTGCATTGTGATTGTTACATGAATGTGTGGGTGCCCAAAAAAAAGAAACCAAAAAGAATGGGACTCTACAATGTGAGTAGTGAAGTTTTTTTTTTTTTTA
Source organism: Pleurodeles waltl (assembly GCF_031143425.1). Taxonomy (NCBI): domain Eukaryota; kingdom Metazoa; phylum Chordata; class Amphibia; order Caudata; family Salamandridae; genus Pleurodeles; species Pleurodeles waltl. The sequence goes on along the minus strand of NC_090447.1, from coordinate 1,490,990,386 downwards.
ATAACAGACTAGGGTAAAACGGTATTTACCTGTAACATTGCTCCATCAGGTTTGGCATCCTTGACTGAGACTGATTCATATGGAGGGAGGTCTATCTGGCTCTACAGAGAATTCCAGTGGACTCTGGAGAACTCTCAGTTCTTGAGTCACCAGACTCAGGATTCCAACCATTGTGATTAGGTTTCTGAAGCCTCAATATCACTTCCAAACCATCATGAACATCTACATTCAAGTTCCTTTTAGCAGATAAACGACATCAGCTAAATCTTCTTTTCCACCCAGTGGAAAATAATCTCAAAACAAAAGTATTTACAAGTAATAAAAATCAATCTCATAATAACAGTCAATTAATAGTGACCTGGTGCAACCTGGGACATTACTCTCCTGCCCTCCTGCCCTCCTGCTTACTGCATTTCTGAGGTTTGGGGCATTGGAGCCGTCACTGCTCCCTCCCAACATGTAGATATCTCTTCAGCACGACTGTGGAAGCTACTAAAGTGGCTTGTGGATAAAACCACGACTCGCACTATGCCTGCGCCCCCACACAGTACGTGTGTGCTTGTGCCAGGAGTAGTCCAGACAGAGTGAATGCCCTGCAGCATCACTGTGACAGACTAGTAGGGAGCTGCGAACCCTGTGTGGCAGGTGTTTAATTCCTTTCTGCTGCTGTGTAATACACTTCTCTGTTAGGCAGCGTACCCAAGTGGGGACCTCAGCAGCTTTGACGTAGGTGGAAGTTCTGATACCAGAGGCATTGGACATTTCCTGGGACACTTTTGGTTCTTCAACTTTCTATTCTAGTGCTTCAATCAACCACACACATCTCAAGGCAAGCTAGGTACATTGGAAAGGCATTATTTAGGTCAAGTGGGGTAAGCCAAACACTTAATTTGTATGCAAAAAAGTGTTAGGCGAAGAGTCACACAATGAAGTGGTAATCTGACTTTCAAAGAAAAAATACCCTGCCTTATGGAAATAAGGAAACTTCTCAGATAGTTAATACTGCATTAAAAATTGGAAATTTAGCCGAGAGCAATTGGTTAATTTAGGAACTTTATCTTCCTCTCACAACCTTTATTAATTAAAGTAAAAGCAAGTGATAAGGGTAGTCCACGTGGAACTGGCCCTATGTCTTGCGAGTCAGTAGATGGGCAAGAAAGCAACCCAGAGCACCCCGAGATGATAACTCTGGACACCGCTGCTATGAATTCCATACTTGGCATGGGCAGAAGGAAGATATGCAGTTTTCGCTAGATTTTATTTCACAGAGGTTCAGATTTGAGAAGGGAAGAATGACGGCTTGGAAGCTGTTCAAAGCATGGGAAGGTATTGACAAGCTGGGCAGCAGGCTGCATTTGTCTGTTAAGGACAGCATGCTTGCTAAAGGCACAGTATCTGAGGTTACTTCTCAGCAAGAACGGTACTTTAACAGGTCATTAACTGTGAGTCAGTGTTCTCATTTACCAGTTCACCCAAATCTGAGTCGATTTCATTTAATAAGTAATTGAAGCTGCTTTCTTCCCCTAGCAAGCCTTTGAGTTCCTATTCACTTTATAATTACTGCCACAGCTTTTCTTCAATTGAAATAAATCAATTAATTTTGCATAAAAATTAAACAAAGAGCCTCCAAGCAATGATATTTGTAAAATCTCAAATACAGAGATTTGGGAAAATAGCTGAGGAAGAGAAGTGGTATGTGATTGATTCCTGTGCCTCTACGATACGGCAAGCCCAAAAGCTTTGGAATCTAAAGGATTACTACTTTACAATAAATAAATAAATAATATTAATAGGTGATACTGAATAAACGAGCAGGGTACGATTCAGACACTATGGTGCTCATTATGACTTTGGTGGTAACTGAACCGCCAAATAACGAGTGTGGCGGTTTGGCCTGTGCCAAACCGCCATTTCTCCGTTGCTACCGCAAGGGTGGTTGGACCCGCCGAGCAGGAGACTAGCATCTCCGACCCGACGGGCCACCCAATACTGCTGGCGGTATTCCGAGTCCCCGTTCCGCAAGGGATTCCGTGGCAGTAGCACCGCCACGAAATCCCTGGCAGAAAGGCTACCGGCAACAGAAATGTGGATTCCTGTTGCTGGTAGAGGACTCTTCACCTCCCTCCCACTGCAAGCAGTGACCCCTCCCCAAGTATAGACCCCTCCACCCTCCCACAAGAGACCCCTCACACCCCCGATCCCCATACTGAACCCGCCCCCCCAAATACACACACACTCAACAACCTTACACTCACACACATCACAATTACACACAGACACACAAACGCACACACAAACACTCCCCTCCCACCCCCCATCCATTACATGCATACACCCACACACACACACACACACACACACATCCCTTCACACACCCCACCTCCTTTCCCTTGCGGAGGACACTTACCTCGTCCAACGAGGTGCTCCTCCCTGAGGGGACAGGGCCCGGTTCTCCCACCGCCGACCCGGACCACCATCAGGACACCGCCAGGCTGTATTACAGGTTGTAATACGGCTAGCGGAGACCTTTTGGAGGACGGGGCCGGCGGTGGAAGCACGTCTACTGGAGGATTTCCACCCAAATTGAGGCAGAAGTCCTTCAGTACTTGTAATATGGCGGTCGGAGGACCGCCAGCACTGGAGGTCCTCTGGCGCCGGCGACTTCGGCGGTCTCACCAGAAGACCGCTGAAGTCGGAATGAACACCTATGTCAAGTTCCAAATCTTTAATTTCAAGAGACACAATCTCAAAGGACAAAGAGTGACCGCAAGCTAGTTATTGAATAACATTTTACTTAAAATCCATAAATTGAAAGCATCACAAGACAGAATTACAACATCTTTTAAGGACTATTTTGTCATATTAAACATGAAGATCGAGGCAATCTCAGATATAGCAGAGCACATGGAACAGTGGTAGTCAAATGAGGAACATTTAACACACAATACCGATCATCTTCCTTAAAGAGGTAGCCGAATTGCAAGTACAACAGGTGGCTCTTGACCACAGGACACTAGATCAGGTTTGTAGGTAATTTGGAAAAGGGGGGACAACTGAGTCAACAGTAGAATGTATTGATTAGAAAGTATGCTGTACCGTATTTCCACAGGATCTTACTATCACAAGAACAGAGAGAATTTCTTTCAGTCCAATATATCTTACTTTGCATCCCTATACTATTTTGGTGAATGTTGCATATTTCTGCATGAAAGAATGAATATTACATCAAGCGATCAAGAATAGACCTTTAGGGTGGGCAATGATTATTTTTTTTTATTTCAAATTTACTCAGATATGCCTTTCCAAGCCTCCAAAAAGGCACAGAGAACTCAAAAAATTGATTCCTGGCTTTAGAGTAGCCAGCACACAGGTTTCTTTGTTTTAGAAACAAACCTAAATTTCTGATATAACCAGAAATTTCACATTTTCTTGAAGTCTCTAATATCAGAGAATTTTGAAATCAAATTGCAGCTGTGAATAATCATGCACTACTTTTGACTGTAGAGATCTTCCACAGGATGTCAAATGGAATGTACTTACTCATAAATGCAAATGCAAAAACCTCAAATGCAAACACGGCATCAATAAAGACCGAAATGAACAAGAAAACGTTGAGCGGGACGAATTCCCAGGGAAGGAGAAGGCTGAGAAATGTTTAGTAGATCAATCAGTCAGTCTATGTGTATAACGCAGCTAATCACCCAAGAGAGTATCAAGGCTTGCAGAGTCCTAGGGACTCAGACAAATAACCAGGTCTTGAGAGCTTTTCGGATTTCCAGTAGAGGAGTTCTAGAGAGCAGAAGGGACGCCCTCCGCTTGTGCTTCTGTTGGTGTGGGGAGTTTGGGAGAGGGAGGAGGAGCGTAGTTGTCTGGCTGGTAGGTAGAAGTTCAGGCGGTGGTGGACGTAGGCCAGTCCTAGGTTGTGTAGGGCCTTGTATGTGTGGGTCAGCATCTTGAACTGGCATCTCTTCTGTACTGGGAGCCAGTGGAGTTCTTTGAGGTGAAGTGTGATATGGGTCCATCGGAGGAGGTTGAGGAAGAGTCAGACTGCGGTGTGCGGTGTTCTGAATAGTCTGTAGTCTCTGGAGGAGGTGTGCAGCGATCCCAGAGTAGACAGCGTTGCCGCAGTCCGGTCTGCTACTGATGAGGACTTGTATAACGGTGCATCTAGTGTTCGTGGGAGCCACTTGAAGATCTTTCAAAGCCTTTGCAGAGTGAACAAGCAGGCAGAGAAGACTGTTGATCTGGGATTTCATGGTCAGCTTGCAGTCACGGACGATGCTGAGTTTTCTGGTGTGGTCTGACAGGGAGTGTGCTGGTCCTAGTTCTAAGGGCCACCAGGAAATGTTCCAGGGAGCGCTGTTCTTGCTGAAGATCAGTACTTCTGTTTTGTCAGTGTTGAGATTCAGGCAGATGTCTCTCATCCAGTTGACGATGCTCATTATGCACCTGTGAAAGCTAATTCTGGTGGTGGTGGGGTCCTTGGAGAGGCATAAGGTAAGTTGAGTATTGTCTGCGTAGGTTAAGATATTGAGTCTTTGGGATCTGACGATGTTGGCCACTGGATGCCATTTAGGTGTTAGAGAGGGTGGGACTGAGGGATGAGCTCTGAGGGACACCGTAGATTTCCTTGGGGTTGAAGGTGAGAAAGGTACATCTACTGTGCTCTTATGGTGAGGAATGAGGTGATCATCTGAGAGCACACACTTGGATGCATGTTGTGTACCCTAACAATCAGCGCGTCGTGGGATACGGTGTTAAATGCTGCTGAGGGGGTCTATGAGGATCAGGGCCACCAACTCTTCCTGGTTGAGGAGGGCTTGCATGTCGTTGGTGGCTGCAATCAGGGCAGTCTCTGGTGTTAATGCTGAGGAATCCAGACTGGGAGGTGTCAAGACGATTCTGCTCGAGATATTTCATGTGTTGTTTGTTGATGGCCTTCTCCAGGACCTTTACCGGGAAAGGGAGTAGAGAGATGGTCCGCTAGTTCTTCAGTTCGTTGGGGTCTGCTGATGGATTCTTGAGTAGCAGTTTGACCTTGTGTTTCTCCAGTCTTCTGTGACTGTGGTTATCAACGTGTTGAGCAGGGAGGCAAGTTTGTGGCTGTTTTTGCCGCTTCTGAGGCTAAAGATGTGGTGGAGGCAAGGGTCCTTGGGTGCTTTTGACAGGCTGGAGTTCATGAGGGCAGAGATTTCCTGAGGTGTGAGCAGATAAGTAATAAAGAGATACAAAATGGTATTTTTAGGGAATTCATATATGTTGAGATTGGCTCTTTGTGAATAGGGCAAAGATACTTTGTTTTTAAAAAACCTATTGTTAATCCTGGTGTGGTTTTCTATAAAGTAATATCCTGGATTATTTTGTTCAATGTCTAATAGGAAGATAGGTTCTTATAATGCAAATGGGTTAAATAATAGGCTGAAAAGGATGGCAACTGAGTCTTGAACTACATCACATACTCCAGGAGTCCTGCTCTTCAAAGAAATTCATTTGTGCAGAGATACATTTCAAAGTTACTTGCGAAGTGGTTGCACTACAGGTTTTTTTCTTCATACAACACTGCATACAGAAGGTAGCAATCCATTTTCCAAAATCTTTAGATTTGAAAGTTCATAAATTGGAATCTGGTAGTCTTGTGCAGTGGATGTGGTTAAGCTGTTCAATTTTTTCCTAGACCTTTGGTATTTGCCAACATCCATGCTCCAGTCCATACTCCGGTCGGGGGCGATCCTGTTCCTATAAGGGGGTTTCGGTTTACGATTATACTACTGAAAGGGGAGCTCATCGTTGGAGGAGATTTTACATTAATCCAGTATATAACCCTAAATACTTACAGCCTCAATAGGAAACTGAACAAGCTCAAGACATCTAGAATGCATTTTTGAACTGAAGGGAGATTTAGATTCTGATTGAGCTTTGGAGACAGGATAATGTGAATAAGCAAGATTTTACTTGCGCTTCTTCTACGTATAGCTGCCGCCTGCTTAGATGCTTTTCTGGTGGCCTCCGCTTGGCTTTACACCAGCATCCCTGTACCCGAATGGCTTTTTTAGACCATTCCGCAACTGATTTTAATATCATCAGGGAAGAGAGGCGATGTAAACATTGGCACGTTCAGAAACTGCTTTCAGAAGATGAACACTAAGCAGACGACAAGAGCGAGATGAATGAAGATGTAGCGGATTTGTCTTTCGCATGGGAGAGTTATAAGGCTACACATCGTTATAGGTGGTTTATCCCCTAACCAGAGGGAGAATATTAGCTATTCACTACATAGCTAATGAACACGGATTCAGAAGACCCTCTGGTAATGAGTCAGGTGGCATCCTACGTTCATAAACACGCATTCGGGCAGATCTTGCTTGCTACAGAAGGGCTTTTTCCATACCAGAAGCACAGTCTTGGGTTCTACATGACCAACTAGGCAGGCATTAACAATATTAAGTCACTGCAACCGGGCTTTTCTTTCAAGCATACTGACTCCCTTCAGAGCCTCTAGCGCCAAAGGGCCAGCCCAGCAGGATCTGCACCAAGTTTTTAAAGCAAACTTATCCAGGATGTCACAAAAAGTAGGGACCTTGGCAGCTCAGTGGGCTTTTTTCTGAAGTTAATTTCTATGTTTATGCCACAGTGATAAAGAGGAGTCCGTGAACGTGGGTGTGAGGGGTGGTAAACTACAGAGCTAAGTTCATGTCTACATTCTGCACCAAGACTCCTCAGACACAGCAGTCTACAAGCATGGGAGTCACAGAAGAACTTCAGAGAAAGCACACACTACCTGTTACCCAGTAACCTAGACAAACAATCTTTTGTCAAACACGGTGCACGCACATTGCCAAGCAGAAGGAGGAAAGAGCGTGTACGCTCGTCTCCTATGAAAAACAATATTCTAGAGTACATGCACACTGGCAGAAAACTGAAGGGCAAACGATGGCCCGCTAAAAGCACCCACATTACGACGGTACGCCAAAAATGGCATGTTACCAGCTCCAAAATGAAGGATGCAATGTGGAGGACTCTCCCTCACACGTGCAACTAAAGTAGTACAAAAGGACTGAACGAAGCACTGATTCAGTGATCAGACAAAGATTTGCCAAGTATTGGACTTAGGCGGGCTAGGGTAACATGGGACAGACAAGTATTAGGGGCATCAGCTAAGAGTACTGAAGGACACCAGAACTTGGGATCACCTGGCCCACTGGCTTCTGATGGTCTGTGTAATTTAGCTAATATTATTCTAACAATCTCGGTTGGAAGCTAGAGCAACCCTGGCAATGTTTTAATAAAAGTGTACCAAAGATACAAGTGTGGAAAGCCTGACATGGCCAAATGGTTAAGTAAATACGTTTACCAAACGCATCTTCTAAGCCACAAGTTCAACATACAGTCCCGAAGGGAAATTCCCCAAAAATGCCCGAGCCTAGCACAGTACTTGGGGAGATGATATGTCCTAAACAGTGAATAATGTATGCTCCTGCACCCAGATAATGCCCCAGGCAAGTCAAATCAACAGACACAGAGGTATCCAAGACAACAGTCATACAGCACTGTGCAGCGGGCGACCACTCTGTGGAACTGCATGCCCCATAAAGTACTGGCTGGTGCAAACCCGCGTTGCATGGCCAGAGTGGGCCACCATGTCTAATGTGAGCAGCTCACACAGCTCGGTTGCTTTTTTTGCATTCTGAGACTTGAGGCGGTTTCCAATTGTAAGCACTGAACTTCACGTACCAGAATGCAAAGAAAAAAAAATACTGGGACCAGAAAAGCAACTCAAACTTTTGTAAGAGACAGAACAACATGCATAGCATTGTACTGTCAGTAAAGTTATTTTAAGATGCATATTCTGTTGATGTCATTATTCAACGCGTTTTTACAGGCAATCACATACACAAATAACTCACAGTGCCACACATCCATATGTGCACATCTCATGTAGACACACATGCACACTGAAAATTACTAAATTATTAAAGGCGTACTTATAACGGAGCAAGAAACACTACCCAGAATGCAACATTCGCTTGGCTAGGAAGTTATAACCGACTAAAAGTGCCACACATGACACAGGCCACTTGTCAGCTCTGCACACGTATGGCAGGACAGAAAAAAAGCATTTCATGCATGATGTTGAGCATTAGTTGATGTTGGTTTGTTGTTTTAAGGTATTCTTGTTTTTTTTCCTCGGTGTCAAGTCTTCTGGACATACATGGCATTTTTGTTCATGGTTCCTGTCGAGCCTCTACTTAACATTTCAATGCATGTACAAGCCGATTCTTGCAAGATTCACCAGCGATCAAAGGCTAGCTGAGCCCCCAACTAAATCAATGCTATGCTGTGGCCAACCTAAGTCCATGCTGATGGCAAAATCTCCTTTAGCGACGTGGTTCATCTTTACCATGGAATGCCATTCAGTCCTAACAGAGTGAAAATGACCTGGAAGGTAATGCTGGAAGCGCAGAGGCGGGCCTCCTCGTGTAAACCAGGAAGGGCAAGGTGCCTGAGATCTAAAATAAAACGCTGGGCTATATCTGAGGAACGAGGACAGGAGAAAAACAGGGCAGGACAGACCAAGTCAGTCCTTTTCCATCAGGACAGCGGCCTACCAAGAGCTTTGTTTCTCATCTCCGCCTCTGCAGGTGTCAGACTGGCTAGGATCTGAGCCCGAATGAAACCAGTCTGGCTATGGGAACACGAGGGCCTCGGGTTGTGAACCCATGCGCATATTTTGACCCCGCTTGGCGTCAAAGGAGCAGCTGAAGTCTGGGCCTTTTAAGAGGTTGTGCAGTCTCTGACGGGGTGTAAATGTACAGTAGTATGCAGGACCCCTGCTTAAAACTGGTGCGTGCTTCAATGCTCATTTACAAACTTGGACTGATGTTTGCTGATCCAACTCCCATTTCACCACCTGGCAGGATCGGTGCGTTGCCCATGTTACCATCTGTATCACTGGGCTCACTGGGCCCCTGCTCCTCCTTTTGGTGTTAGGCACATAGCGCTCCAGGGCCCCTCTGGCTAGGTTGGCGCTTTGTAGAGACTGATAGCCCTCCATGGCCAAAGTCCCTCCTACATCCAGCAGCCTTTAGCGGGTTAGAACCACCTAAATTCCCACAACTGGGACTAGGCTGGTAGAACTAAGGCAGATCTATGGAGCTGACTTCAGTACTGGACCCCGGTGTAAGGGAAGAGGGGCGAAGAGGTTGTGGCGACAGGGCCAGCGCCGTTTTAGGAGTTGGGGAACCAGGTTCGAGTCTTGGCGTCGGATCAACATCCCTCGATTCCGGGCAAATCTCTTAATCTCCCCGCGGCCACCAAGTTATGAACGTGTCCTTGTGCAATGTAACTGGTGGTCATGTAAAGCGCTCCAATACCTGTGGGTCGAGTTCGAGCTCTATCGCTATATCAAATCTGCAAAAACAAAAAAAAGCGCCTGGTGGAGCAGCTGTGCAAAGAAACGGCGCATGTGAGACTGAACGTAACTCGAGATGAAAAGTCTTACAACCCCGCTACCCTGGGGGCGGACCAATTCTTCCCTGATGGTAAATTACCACAGACTAACTGGTAAATTTACTGTTTGAAAAACAATCACGGTGCTAATGTGGCCGTTAACTTGGCAAATATAAGGAAAATACAGCTGTGAGAAGTAGCTAGCAGTCTATTTCAGCAGTACTGAAGGACGCTACTGCCGCCTAGAGGCCCCCAAGAGGAGAGCAGGCGCACAATGATGGAGCGATCGAGTCTGCACCGCATGCTCTTGGGATGGAGATGGGAGGCCAAGCTTAGCACTCTGGTACAGGATGGGCCCCCAGAAAGGGAACACTAGTCGTTGGAAAGGTGGAATACCAAAAAGAGAGGACAGCAAGGAGAAGGGAAAAGAATGATCAGAAGGTACAAAAAAAGAGAGAACGTAAGAATGATTGATCAGAACGTGCCAGGAAAGGATTAAATCAAGCGGGGGGCAGCAGTGAGAGTGGAATGGGCGATGAGAAGAGCATGGACGTTACAAAAAGAGCTTTACACGTTTAGAAAGGGATGCTAGAAAACGAGGAAGAAAAAACGAAGGCAAATTCGAAGACATTGGGGGACAGGAACAAAAGCATGAAGGAGGGTGAAGTAAGGAAATCAGAAAGTTAGGGAAATAAAAGAACGCGAGAGAAATTGGGTGAAAACAATAATGAAGTGACTGGATAAATAAAGAACTAGTGGAAGCCAAGGGAGCACTACGATGGGAGGGGGCTCGGACCCTGTCTGGCATCTGCAGCGGGATCACTCCAGCTGCCACAGCCCCCTTATTCAGGATGTATGCAAAAAGTGATCGGTGGAGTGCTTGAATTAATCTCGGTCACAGGTAATTGCTCGGGTCCAATCCTCGTTCTTTTGCACACAATGCAATATCAGTTTGGACCCAGTCTTATGCCTATCATTCTTGACCCTCCTACAATAGGAACAGTCCAGCCTGAACTGCCAGGCCAGGCCCTCCCTTTACCGGACACAGGCAACCCAGGACCATTTTTGCCCCTACTAGGGCATATTAGTCGGGTATAGTTTGATTTCACTGGTAACGTGTGCACAGACCCACACGTCTGTGCATAGCCGTCCCACTTAGGGCATCACACTAAAGTACACAAAAAGTGATGGATGAAATGCTTGAATTATTTTCAGCCATTACTCGGGCTGCATTCCAACCCATCGTTCTTTGGCATACCAGGCCATCTCTGTTTGGATCTGGCCATATGAATATCGGTGCTGACCCTGAACTACTAGACCAGGGCCTCCCTAATTCCTATTAGATTTAGTTCAGAGGCAAGACGTTGTTTGTTGCAGCAGATAACTCAAGTGCCCAGAATCGAGTCCTGTGCTCACTATGCCTCAGAGATAAAACTATACCCCACAGGCGAGACCCAAGTGGCCAGAAACTGGAGGAGTGTTGCTTGCTGTGATGCCCTCCTCCTCTGGAGCCAAGCTGGTATTCACACAGCTCTTCTGCAGGGGGACAGTGCAATCAGAGAATCATTGATAAGAGAGGGAGGAAGGCAAACAGAGGAAGAAGGCAAACACGAGCGGGAGCAAGAGGGCAAACACGAGAGGGAGCAAGAGGGCAAACACGAGAGGGAGCAAGAGGGCACACAGAAGTCTAAAGGCCGACAGCTGAGGGTGGCTGTTCCCACTGGAGCAGCACCAATACTGACTGGCACATGGCTAATCTAGGTGAGGGTGAAAAAACAATGGTCTGGAATAAAGCCCTGGGTGACTGCCTGTGTCAGACATTATTTCAAGCATTTCTACCATTACTTTGTTGCCCTACCGAAAACAGGAACTGATTGTCGGATTCTTGATGGTGGGGGGAGTAAAGCTGACAACTGCCTATGCCCTGGAACCCCTGAGCTTTACAGATTTTACTTAAAGGCACTGCATGTTTGAAGCCACCTGTCACAATAGGGTATTTCCCAAACCATGAGTGACCACACACCCAGGGGCACAGACTCCAGCAGCCAGGCGGCGTTTATGAATCAGAGCTTCAAACTTGAATGTCTATCAATGCTCAGAAGATTTAGATGTGACTTGCCACAATGAATTCAGCAAGGCCTCACCTAGCTAACCGTCCAACTTCTCTAGGCCAGCAGATGGAAGACAAGGGGTCCTTCAGACTCTTTGCAGGCAAATGATGACACACGAGTTTACCTATGCCCTGGTGGTGTTGGTGACAAAGTGTGTGGTGGGGGTCAACAAACATGATAGGAGATTATCCTTCCCTCCTCCCTATGAGCAATGGCAATGTGGTATCACTGCATGCACAGATGGAAGAGATTATAACCCATCATGCCTAAAATAAATGATGCCACGTACCAGCTCATACTTGGAGGGAATGTCTGGATAGTAAAAAAAAAAAAAAAAAAAAAAAAAAAAAAACACACAAGCATTTGCTCGAGTTAAAGCTATTAGCGCTGTAAATTCCTAACTGGACTTTTCTTGCCACATAAATAGAAAATGAACAGTGAAACAGTTGACATAAGCAAGCCGATTCAAAGCGCCACCGCAGCCATGAGCGTGAGGGTTATTGGCTCCCTGCGTGAATGTCTAGAAAGGATCGCAGCTGGGATGAAAGAAAAAACAAAAACAGAGGAGGGGCCATCACACAGTGCAACAGGAGGAACCGTGACGTAGTGTGACGGCCAACAAAATTGTTCACTTAGTTAAATCGCCTGGGGAGGGAACTCAGCACACAAAGGAGGGACATTTCACAAAATGCACCAATAAAAATAAAGCATTTAAGACAAGCACACCAAAGAATGAATAGCAAGAGCGGGAGTGGTTAAAAGCCCACAGAGTGATTACCACAGGCTAGAGCGCTTGCGCGCTCGACCCTAAAAACGGGGAAGCAACAAGTGCCATATGTATCAACACATTTTCCATAGACAGAATGGGTAAACCCCTTTGATACATCTGGCCTCAAGTGTCTGAATATCGTGGAGCAGGGTTTAGCAAATAATGGCTCATAATCACAACTTGCACAAAAACACGTGTTTGCGTTTTTAGGCCAATATAACTTGTACAGAGTGTGAACGAAAAAAAGGCAACTTCTTCAAAGAAAATTATAACAAAGCAGGCGTCTGTAAAGGGCACATTCAAACTTTTGACAGCAATTCATTAGCACATTTGATGAGACTCAAATGATAAGAAGTTTTACATTACTGACATGGAAAGTATGGTACTTTCACCTACTCAAGGCGTCAGTATTACCACACGAACATCAGTGTATCTCATAGGCAACATGGTGGGAGAAGAAACCAACCACAAACATCAATTAAATATCAAAATGCTTGGATTGAAAGATCATGTGGTACTTAGATCTTCCACCTAAGCATAGGGAAATATCCAGGCACGCTAGAAAACATAAAACGTAGAAGGTGTAAATGGAAAAAGTAAATACAAGCTTAGGCTTCCGTTAGAGTTCAACTTGCAGAAAAACGTGAAAAACTACAGGAGAATGCACCCTTGCTTAGAGTACCCGTAATGGGTTTTTCCACATAGATAAGACATTTATGCAAGATGAAAACGTAGTTCACCGCGAGTCAGGCCACTTACGGCAAAACGTAATTTGAACTTGTCATGGTAGAAGTATCTGACCACATTCACAAGAAAAAGGTACCCAAAAACATCCTTCCTCATAGCTATTACTTTTCTAAGAAGCACTGCCAGAGCCAATGGAAGTGCCTTTTAAAACTTGGTTTTAGCCATGCTGCACAGCATCCCGGACGCAAACAAACTAAAGCAGCCACGTTTTTTTCTTTTTAGTTACCAATTCAAGTTGGACTTCTAACTAATAAGAAAAAACACTTAAAAGCATTTTTTTTTCTTTAAAAGTGAGTGTAGTGGAGATCAACGCAAGGGGAAGAAGCAACACAGTGGACGGAGGCAATAACAGCACAAGAGGCAGGAGGTGGAAGCAATACTCCAGGAGTGGAGTGGTGGGGGAAGCAAACAGGTGTAAAACAGTAACGTGGAGCTGGTCTTGAGAAAGACACAGGCGAGAGACAAACACTGGAGCAAAGTATATGAAGAAGACAGCTGGAAAACACATGCACTCTGTTAGAAACAGGGTCTTTGGTTGGCATGCAGGTTACCCCCTGTCCAAGCAAGGACCCTCACTCTAGTCAGGGTAAGTCACACACAATCCAAATCATCCTGTGCCCACCCCTCTGGTAGCTTGGCACTGAGCAGTCAGGCTTAACTTAGAAGGCAATGTGTAAAGTATTTGTGCAATAAATCATACAGTAACACAATATAGCACCACAAAAATACACCACACAGTGTTTAGAAAAATATATATTTATCTGGATATTTGCAGGTCAAAACGACCAAAGATGCAATAAGTAAATGTAGAGATATCACTGAAAAGGGATATAAGGTGTCTTAAGTCTTTTAGAAGCAAACAAAGCCTCTTTTTAGCACAAAGTACCTGGTGCGCGTGAAAACTCTCCGCAATGGGCCGCAGAGGAGGAGAAGCATGGAAACAAAGGGGGTGCGCGTCGATTTCTCGGGCCGCACACGATGATGCATCGTTTAGTTTCCATGCAGGGTCGGCTGTGCGTCGATTTCCGGCGCTCGGTCGTGGATCCTCTTTGGGTTACGGGTTTTCAGATGCCCCAGGGTCTGTGCGTGGAATCCTGGGCTTGTGGAGCGGAGTCACAAGTGCTGCGTCATTCCGGTGGGCGTTGCGTGTAATTTTCTCCGGAAGTCGGGCCACTTCGTCCCAGGCCAGCTGTGCGTCGATCCGATGGGCCGTGCGTCGAAGTTCCGGTCGCAACGCAGGCACCGTGTCAATCTTGCCCTTGCGAAGTCGGGCTGCATTGTTCTGGTTCGGCGTGCAGTGAATTTCTCACCGCGGGGCAGGCTGTGCGTCATTTTTAGCAAGCTGTACGTCATTTTTAGGAAGCTGTGCGTCATTTCTAGGAAGCTGTGCGTCGAATTTTCACCGCACAAGGAGTCCAGTTGCAAGAGAGGAGTCTTTTTGGGCCTGAGACTTCAGGGAACAGGAGGCAAGCTCTATCCAAGCCCTTGGAGAGCACTTCTTCACCACAGCCAGGGAGCAGCAAGGCAGCCGGGCAACATCAAGGCAGCGGTCCTTCACAGAAAGCAGTCAAGTGAGTCCTTTGGGCAGCCAGGCAGTTCTTCTTGGCAGGATGCAGGTTCTGGTTACAAGTTTCTTCTCCAGGAAGTGTCTGAGTTGGAAGGGGCAGAGTCCCTGTTTATATACCCAAATGTGCATTTGAAGTGGGGGAGACTTCAAAGAGTGGCTTAGAAGTGCACCAGGTCCCCTTTCAGTTCAATCCTGTCTGCCAGGGTCCTAGTAGGGGGTGTGGCAGTCCTTTGTGTGAGAGCAGGCCCTCCACCCTCCCAGCCCAGGAAGACCCATTCGAAATGCAGATGTATGCAAGTGAGGCTGAGTATCCTGTGTTTGGGGTGTGTCTGAGTGAATGCACAATGAGCTGTCAACTAAACCCAGCCAGACGTAGATTGTAAGGCACAGAAAGATTTAAGCGCAGAGAAATGCTCACTTTCTAAAAGTGACATTTCTAAAATAGTAATATTAAATTCAACTTCACCAGTCAGCAGGATTTTATATCACTATTCTGGCCATACTAAATATGACCTTCCTACTCCTTTCAGATCAGCAGCTACCACTCAAACAATATATGAGGACAGCCCCAATGTTAGCCTATGAAGGGAGCAGGCCTCATAGCAGTGTAAAAACAAATTTAGGAGTTTTACACTACCAGGACATGTAAACTACATAGGTACAGATCCTGCCTTTTGCCTACACAGCACCTTGCCGTATGGGTTACCTAGGGCATATCTTAGGGGTGTCATATGTAGACAAAAGGGGAGTTTTAGGCTTGGCAAGTACTTTTAAATGCCAAGTCGAAGTGGTAGTGAAACTGCACACACAGGCCTTGCAATGGCAGGCCTGAGACAAGGTTAAGGGGCTACTTAAGTGGGTGGCACAACCAGTGCTGCAGGCCCACTAGTAGCATTTAATCTACAGGCCCTGGGCACATATAGTGCACAGTACTAGGGACCTATAAGTAAATTAAATAGTCCAATTGGGTGTGATCCAATGTTTCCAGGTTTAAAGGGAGAGAGCATATGCACTTTAGCACTGGTTAGCAGTGGTAAAGTGTGCAGAGTCTAAAAACCAACAAAAACAGTGTCCAAAAAGTGGAGGGAGGCAGGCAAAAAGTTAGGGGTGACCACCCTAAGGCTGTCAGGTCTAACACACTCTTACAAAGTGCTTAAGCAAAAACAAAAACAAAAACAAAAGTAGTGCCTAAAAAGTGACTATGGAAGGACACAAGTAACGCGCCCATGTTCCCCTCAAGAACAGGAAGGAAAGCCTAAAACTAAGGAACAAGAAGCAAGCAAATGGGAGTCACAATGAAGCCTACAAATGGTAAGCAGTGGGTGGGCACCAAAGCCCACTGCAGGTTTACTATACCACTCGCAACAGACCACATATGTGCTGTCTATCATACAAGAACTGAAAAGGTTAAGTGAAGTGCAGGCAGTTCTCCTTGATGGCACTTTCACTGAATTTCATAAGGACAAGGTGGTGTTACACATAAACCCAAAGTTCATGTCAAAGGGCAGATCACCCATTCATGTTTTGAACTGATCACTTTCAGAAAGACAACGGTGCACATTAGAGATGGAGAGGGGAACAATCTACTACCTATAAGGTTAGAAAGATAGCAACTACATCATCTCGAAGCACTCTGACAGTGGTAACCTGCTATCTAAGATGTGCAACTAAATGGACTGCACTGTCTATACAAATGAGCTGCACATAATAAGGGAACACTGATAAAGGCATCTGTCAGTGCCCGTGCCTTATGAGCAACATTCCACCTAACAAGCAAAACAAAGTGCTCACAGTTTCTTTGGACTTATTTCCTATGCAGAATCATCCCCAATCTTTTTGCCTCCCATCTCCTATTTTTTCTGACCTGTTGTTGTTGGATTTTGAACTCTAGCACTCGTTAGCAGCGGTAAAGTGCTCAAAGTGCATTTGCTCTCTGTGCAAATTGTATTGTTGATTGGTTTATCCATGATTGGCATATTTGATTTACTAGTAAGTCCCTAGTAAAGTGCAGTAGAGGTGCAGGGCCAGTAAATCAAATGCTACTAGTGGGCCTGCAGCACTGGTTGTGCCACCCACATGAGTAGCTCTGTTATCATGTCTCAGACCTGCCACTGCAGTGTCTGCGTGTGCAGTTTTAACTGTAAATTCGACTTGGCAAGTGTACCCAATTGCCAGGCCTAAACCTTCCCTTTTCTTACATGTAAGGCACCCCTAAGGTAGGCCCCTAGGTAGCCCCAAGGGCAGGGTGCAGTGTATGGTTAAGGAAGGACATATGGTAAAGTGTTTTTATGTCCTGACAGTGAAATATTGCTAAATTTGTTTTTCACTATTGCAAGGCCTGTCCCTCTCATAGGTTAACATGGGGGCTACCTTTAAATCTGATTAAAGTGTAGATTCTCCTTGGGAGAGGATGGACATGTGGAGTTTGGGGGTCTCTGAGCTCACAATTTAAAAATACATCTTTTAGTAAAGTTGATTTTAAGATTGTGTGTTTGAAAATGCCACTTTTAGAAAGTGATCATTTTCTTGCTTATACCATTTCTGTGACTCTGCCTGTTTGTGGATTCCCTGTCTGGGTCAATTGGACAGTTGGGCTGGTTGCACCTCACACTAGACAGTGTCACAAAGGGAGCTGGGGTGTAGCCTGCATATCCTGATGAGCCATCTGTGCTAGGTAGGAGGGGGGGGGGGGAGGAGTGGTCAAAGGACTGTGCCTGTCCTCACACAATGCAGTCTCCGACCCCCTGGTGAGTGTCTGGGGCCTGGCCTGGGCAAGGCAGGATTTCACATTCAAGAGAGACTTTACTTTGAAGTAGGCATACTTCAAAGGAGAAATTGGGTATAAGAAGGGCACCCAAAACCACAGACTTTAGAACACTTCTGGAAACAAGAGGAACCTCTGCCTGGAGAAGAGCTGAAGAGCTGAGGAAGAAGAGCTGCCCTGCCTGTGACTGTGCTTTGTGGAGCTATCCTGCAGTTGCTGCTTCTGCCAGAGGAAAAGACTGGAATTTGTGTGCCTTCCACCTTGAGAAGAAATCTCCAAGGGCTTGATTGAGAGTTTGCCTCCTGTTGTTTGAAGTCTCAGGGACAGCAAAGACTTCTCTCTGCCAGCACCTGGAATCTCTGGAGAGACTCCTGCCCTGACAAGTGGTGCCCTTTCAAGTCTCTGGGCTCTTGAAAGGAAAAGCTAGTAAAAATTCAAGGAAATTGACTTTGGATTACTCCGGAACGAAGTCGCTGCTGAATCCGGTGACGCCGCCTGCAACCGAGACTGATCTTTGCTGGAACGCGACGACCTTCGCAGGCCCGACACCGCTGCAGCCCCGCCGAAGTCCGCAACTCCATGGAAGTCGCCCCACCACGCGGTGATTGGCGCCGCTCGAAGTGCACAGATTCAACGTTTCGCACAGACGCCGCGATCCCCGACTTCGCGCATCGGCTTGTTTCCATTCTTCACCAAGGTAGTGTACCTGGGGGTGTGCGCGACTTCGTGGCCAACGCTGCTGGTGTCGGATTGTTGGGAACGACTCCGTCACGATGCCGTGTTAACACCTCACCGAAGCATTTTGTGTTTCTAAGCGCTATTTTTGAATTTAATCTTTAAAAATTAATAATGACTTGTGTATTGTGGATTTTTGTCGTTTTGGTCTTGTTTTGTTTAGATAAATATTTCCTATTTTTCTAAACCTGTGTTGTGTCATTTTGTAGTGTTTTCATTAAGTCACTGTGTGTGTTGGTACAAATACTTTACACCTAGCACTCTGAAGTTAAGCCTACTGCTTTGCCAACCTACCAAGGGGGTAAGCAGGGGTTAGCCAAGGGTGATTCTCTTTTACCCTGACTAGAGTGAGGGTCCTTGCTTGAACAGGGGGTAACCTGACTGTCAACCAAAGACCCCATTTCTAACACTATTCAATAGACATCAACAGAAGGACAACTCTCAGGTGGGACAAGGAGTTCTTAAGAAAAAAAACCAGGGTCTCTTCAACCTAAAAACAATGTGTGCACAGGATGTTTCTGCTGCAACAGAGACTAATACAGAACTTGTACTAAAGGGTGTGTAGCTCGAGATGTTTTAGGTTCACGGGTGATCCACCAAGCCTCCTAGGGGTTACAAATTTAAGATGCATACACAACGCTAGTACTGAATTAGGGCGTAAAAATATGGAAGAAGGCTGTAAGGCTAAGTAAAGCAGTATCACTGAGATGTCACTTTAAAGACACTTTACATTAAACGTCTTCATTAAAATGAAAGTGTTTTATCTGGAAAAGGAAGAAAAACTCAAAACTGCAACCTGATCAATAGGTGGCTGGAAAAAACTGTCATCTATAAAAAGTCAAGCTGCAAAATTATTATTACAGGTAAATCTCTAGTGTCTAATCACTACAGAGCAGGTTGATCTGAAAATGTATTTGGTAAAGTTCAATACGTTGGAACAAAGTGTTGTATCAAAAATAGACTGAAGGGAGAGATTGGTGAAGGTTTACTGGGGAGGAAAGAAGATAAATGTGGAAGTCACACACATTTAAAAGGAGGGAGGGCAACAACAACAGGAAGAAGCGTTTTTAAGAGGCAGGAAAGGGGTCAGGTTTTTGCGAGAGGCATAAAGAGAAAAGAAATCAGAGTTTGGTAAGAAGGGTAAGCAGATATTTTGAAGACATCCTCTCCCAACATTGCATTATACCACCTCCTAAACAAAGAAATGTATGAATGAATGAATGAATGAATGAAAAACACGGGTTTGAGATTAGTGTGACATTAGTGACAGCTTTTCAAATATTACACTAACTGCATACTTTGAAATCCAACAATTAACATTGAATGAAGCAGGTCAGAGCTATGTCATTGTTAATGCGAGGGGCGTGGCAGCCTCAGAAGACCAAGTCCTTCACCGCCCCCCTCAAAATCTCTTTAGGGACACTCGTGCTCCTCCATCCATGGAGACGTGGGCTGAGCTGGAGGGACCAGGGCCGAGTTATCAGCAAGCAGCCGCACGTCAAACATTTCCGTAGGAGGATGAACGTGAAAGATTGAATATTTAATGCTGGAATAATGGCAGCTCCCCCCGGGGGAATTATTAAACCAGCACGACTGGAAAATGCAAAACCACCTTCGGTGCAATTTGTGGGAGAAAGTGGTAAGATAAAAGGAAAGTAGTCAGGAAACCGAACCCCGTGATGGGTTGCCATCAGAAACGCGCAAGAGCTTTTCTCCGCACTCAGGCAAACCCTCGCTTCCAGTTACGTTGTTTTAATTAGCATGGCACTGGTCGCATTAACCGTGCACAGCTTTTTATTCTAAATGTTGCTTTCATCTGGTGGATCCTTGGAGAGAAGGAAAGTGGAGATGTGCTCAGCTGAGCTCCAGACCCAGGAGAGTAAAAGTTGACATTACTCTGCTGTCAATGGTGACCCTTTCATGTCATGCTGCTTCTCTCACCCCGCTCTTCATGGAGCTTAGCACAGTCTAAGGTGAGGAGGGAGCTACGTTCATCAGTGCATCCTTTCCAGCTGATGACCACGGACTGGACCTTGGTAAAGCCTCAGAATCTGAACTACACGCCCCCTCCACTACGACAGTGGACCTTAATGCAGTATAAGATCCCAGATTCTGGATGGGCGCGTGGACAGGCAACAGGTGAATAAGATGTCAACATTAACTGTGTTGTGAGAGCACCAAGACAGTTTCACAGTCCATACAGGTTACTCTATCCCTTAACCTTGAGCCTTCATGAGCCCGAGCTCCCCAAAGCCCAGCTGCAGCTTCACCTCAACTAACAGAACCACTTTCAGACAGTCAGGATAGAAAAATGAAGCCCCATCCAGTCATCTCTTGTCTAAACCCTGGAAGCTCCTTCCAACTCACAAATGATGACCTGAGCCTTGGAAAACAAGTACTCCGTTGTCTTGATAGTGTTTCACTGCTAGCGCTCAAATACTTGTCTCCTGGACGTTTTTCTGCCAAAGGACTATTAAAATCACATGCCTGTCCTTTTCACCCAGTTAGACGCTCAGGTAGTAGTGCCACTTTTTATAATGACCAGTTGTGTCTTCCCCATAGAGTCTGTGGTCGAAAGTGCTGCCAACATTCATGCGCAGAACTCCTCAGAGCCTCATGTTTGTGAAGATGCTGCAGTATAGCTCCTTCAGCTGTAGGACACGTCCCATCTACCTAAGGGCACCCCATATGATCCACGAGCCCCCAGGAGACAAAGAGGGATGTAGTCATTCACCTTCAAGGTCATTCTGAGCTGCTTACCTCACTCCAGCTAACTAAACACCTTTTTTACCTACTGCGGATATCCACTGGGCACTAAATCCTGCAGATGTGCTCCTTCTCAGCAGTCTTCCCTGGTGCTTGTGATCTCACCCCCTTAGACTGCAGGGTGCCATATTGTGGGTTGATTGACATTGCCAAAAAGGATGAAGGCTGCAGAAGCTCCAATCATTTGCTCAATCTTTCTGCCTGTCTGCTCTCTTAAAAGCAGCAAGTGTGAAACCCCGTTCACACCACAAAGGAAAACCAGCCTTGCAGAGCTCAGAAGGCAAGCCCCTCATGCCACTATTCTCCGATTGCATAGTCCAACTACAGAAGAGCTAGATGAAGATAAGCTGAACTCCACCTGTGATGGGGCATCACAGCCCACACTGCAGTGCCACATACACACTGAACAAGAACACAAGAGACCCCCAGACCGAAGTCAGCTTTGTTGGGCCTCATCAATGAGGGCATCTTAAGTCCAGATAATACGTTGGGCTACGAGATGCATGGCTAAGCATACATATCATTGTCTCTGACAGTAGCAGAGAAAAACTATATATTTTTTTTAATATAAGGAATGGCAGAATTAATCACAACCACTGTCAGTGAAGAGGGGATTTTTAAACAAGTATTACATGGAAAATGGAGCAAAGGTAGGAGATGGAATCGTTGAGCAGTGCCACAAGGGGTAAAAGGAAGGCAGATACTAAAGAGAAAGTGGGTAGATAAAGCACAAGGGATCACCGAAACAAAGACATGGGACTGCAACCAGACGAGGAGAACAGAAAAAAAGGGATGTGGAAGCAAAAGGAAAATGGGAAGACGAAGCACGGTTGGGAAGAGGGGAACAAACAGTTGTAGAGAGGAAACTCTGGGCAGAGTAGGGAGGCAAACGGATGTTGGGGGGCAAAAACAAGGGGCTGGTGTTGGGCAGAACAGGAAGGGGGAACACAGGAAAGCAAACGAGATGGCGGAAGGAGGAATGCAAACAGGAGACCGAGAAAGAGGGCAAAGACGTGGGGGAGAAGGAGGGCTAATAGAATGGGGATTATTAAAAAAAATGGGGAGGACAGAAGGCAAAAAGGGTGAAGAGAGGAGGCAAAAAGAATGGGTAACCAAACTAGAGTGGTAGGAGAACATAAAGAAATAGGAGAAAGGCAAAAGTGCTGGAAGACACCTTCATGAAGTGAGAACTACAAAAATGATGGAAAGGAAAACAAACAAGAGGAAAGAGGAGGGCAAAAGCAGAGGAAAGAGGAGGGAAAAAGCAGAGGCCAGAGGGGCAAAACAGGGGAAATATGTAGGGGAGCAGGAAGTCAAAAATGGGCCAAAATGGCAGAGGATGAGCTATTAGAATGACAGAGGGGGAGCAGATGAAGGGAGGGTTGGGTGGGCGCAGGGGAACTGAGGGTGTAAGGGTGGACAAGAAGGAGGTGTAGGGCAATAAAGGGGAAGAGGGGGTAAACAGAAAGAGAAAGTCTAAAAGCAGTAAAGACTTGGAAAAAAGGAAAAAGCAACAAAGAAGAAAGAAGGTAAGAAAAGAAGCAGGATGGTGCAGGAGCAGGTAGTAAGACCAGGAGGGCAAAAGTAGGGCTAACAGTGTCAAAGGTAATGGGCAAGGAACAGACATCCAGAAGGGAAAAAAAAAGTCAAAAGCTAAGAAAGATGACACAATGAGGGAGGGGAGGACAAAATAAGGGGATACGTGGGCAAAACAAGGGGGAAGACAAAAGGAGAGGAGTGATACGGTGAGTAGAAGTCAAAGTCAAAAAGGGAATGAAGGGTGAGGGGAGTAGAGGGGGCGTTTGAGGAAGGCAAGGGAGTGAGGGGGGCGGCAATTAAAGAAGAGATACAGTGGCAGTGGATTGACACAAAAGTGAAGGAGGGTAAAGCTGGACAGAAGAGCACAGGATGGGTAGTAGGGAAAAGTGGAAGAAGCAGAGGAAGAGGAGCACAAAGCAGAGGGGAGAGGAGGAGAAACCAGAGAGAGAGGAGGACAAAGCAGAGAGAGAGAGGAGGACAAAGCAGAGAGAGAGAGGAGGACAAAGCAGAGAGAGAGCGAGAGGAGGACAAAGCAGAGGGGAGACAAGACCAGGAGGGGGCATATTTGAGGAATAGTAGGTAGATATGGCAAAGAGGGAAGAGGAGGGTAAAGGTGGGTGGTGATAGTAGGAGGGAAAAGGGGGCCAGAGAAGAGCACAAAAGGGAGGGCAAAGAGGGGTTGGAGAGGAGGGCAAAGTGGAGAAAGAGCAGTAAAAAGCTTTTAAAAAAGGCACACTTCCTGCAGACTGCAACTGTTTATCCATTTGAGATCCTTTCACACACCGCACGTACTCCGTATCTACAGCCCCTGCTACTTCCAGAATGTCCTGGATCCAAAGAGAGAGGTGATGCTAAACGTCATCTCACAATGAACATAAGAGGGTTATCACTGACTCACAAGTGGGATTCCATGTCCGACTACACGCCTTAGTCTCTCCCTTCTCCAACATTAAAAACCGGAATCCACACTGTACATCCTCTCCTGGCCAACTATAAATTCAGAGCAACTAAGATCTGTTCTGCTTGATTACTACGTGTAAATCAGAACACTGCAGCTGCCCCTCCCTCTTATGACTTGAAAAACTGCGCTCCTTGTTCCACGTCCCAATGTTATACCCTGCAACATCTTTCTCTGGATAAATGTCTCCAGTGACATGGAAAAGAGGCTTGTGAAAGTCTCGGTAAAAATGCACTCACTGGATCCTACAACAGGCAAACTAATGCTGGACCACTAATCCGAACTACCCACTGTCTATGGAGACAAGACCACAGCACCACAAAGCTGCTAGATACGTTTGGGATTTGATCCTCTGGACAGTCAAAGACTTTGGCACTGCTTTTGACCTTGTCTGCCATATTTGCCCCAAAGGATCGCCAATACCTGGCCCAGTTGCTCGTGGCCAAGTGTCGGTCACAGCTGCCGGGGCGATTCATCACTTCTGAGTGACAAAAACATCTAATATGATTAGGCCTTTTTCCTTTCACAATCCTTGGCGAATTCCAAGTCACCAAAAACACATTCCTGCCCGGTAACATTGTTATCTGATGCCACTATTTAATATAAAAAAAGTTTCACGGTCATGTACCACTCAATGTGAACATCTGCAGTTTTTATCTCCATCCAGGGGCTGATCAGTATCTTGATTGTCAGCCTGGTGGTGCCCGGGTTCCTCAGTAGAGGAACATGATGACAATGCATGTTACATAAAAGACAGGCTTGATCCCATGAAAAATCACTGCACTTAACACTAACAAATTTGTTTGATAGGCATAAGACCTAGAAAAGCAAACTAATCATTTGAATGGTAAGGCTAATTGTGTGTGTTTGATTGCTATGTTGTCTGTCTAGTAACTCAATGTTTTTAACATTATTCAAACTAACAGTAAAGGGACCGAACACTTTCCACCACCCCAGTGCACATGTTGCAACTGCAAGTGATATGACCGCCTAGAAATCTGTCTTGGAAGGAAGCAAAAAATCAGAAGTATTAGTTTGCATACCATCCATAAAGGGGCACCAGGTGTGGTGGTTGGGGGAGCGGGGGTGGTGGGACAGGGTTTGATAGGTTGATGCTAAAATGATGAAAGCCAAATGCTGAACCCACTACAGAATACGATTTGCAGGAAAAGTGTAGGTAGGTTGGAATAATTAAGGTATAGTAAACTGAATAGCAAGTACTTACACGGCTGTGACCATTGAATGAATTAGGCAGGGAATAGGCTAATGGGTTGTGGATCTGTGGAGACATAGGATAGGGGTCTACCTAACATTTGCCCTGATTTGCATATTTTATATGCAGAGCTGTTTACAGGAAAATGGTCATTGTGATGTACATGATTTGTAGACCGATACTGAACAATAAATCATATTATAGTAAAATAGCATTGACTGTGCATGCTGATTTGAGGGTACAAGGAAGGGGCTCCACTTTCTCATCAGCTATGAAAAAAGCACACTTCCTATCTGGGCTATGGGGGAAATCTACTAAGTGTGACCCCAAAAGTACTGAGATGATCACAGCACAAGACTCATTGCATACCTCAAATAGCGAGGAAAAGTCTGACCCACTCAGTGTCCTCTGACACCGAGGAAAGCTGGATGACGCTAGGAGTCAGGGTATCCAGAGAAGCGGCTCAGGAGACAAAGTTTAAGCAAACACCAGCAACCTCTGTACCTTGCTGGAAGCAAAAAAATAAATAAGTCCACAAGAAGTCCTTACATCCTTCTAAAATGTCATACACAGCACAAATCGGACTATTAGAAATTTTAAAAATCACACCAATCTGGTTGCATTCGCTGATTTGTGGTGTTTTTGTAACACAACTTTAAGGTGTAGCAATATGGTGCATTTTGGACAACTTTTGTTTTAACGTTTAGTCGAGGGAGGGATGCCCATGCTTTGAGGACCCTGAATGTAAAAAGTCTCCCACCCGGATACATTGTGTTGGAAGAAGGTATTTTGTGAAGCTACAGATCTGACAAGGGATTTTGATGCTTCACCAAAATAGGGACTCGGGATTCCATCAACACCCAGACCATATACAACTGCCTCTGGCCACACATGTGGTAACAACTGAAAAATATAACACAACTGAAAAATATAACAACTGAAACATTCCTGAAAATTCCCAAAAGAAGCCTATGCTATGCTTCTCGAACACGCAGCCAAATTATTGACAGTAAAAACTATGACTAAGCAATCTGTTTCTAAAAAATATTGGTGCCCAAGAATAAATCACACCTCTGTGTCATGAAACTCACAATTCATTCAATACATATACACAGACACTAAAGTTTAATAGCAGCTAGTTATTCAATTTTAGAGCTTCAAGTATAGGTCAAGATATTTGCAATTAATAAAAGCGCTCAGATCAGACAATATAGTACATTAAATATCTACGGAATTTACCTCATACCATCAATCCTCTTTCAAGCCAACCACCTGACACTCGTTAGGCCTAGATGCAGATAAATGATGTGGGAGGAACAGGTGACATTCTGGTTGCGAAGAATACCTTCCTTCAAAATTACACTACCCTACAAAGTTTCAGCGCGAGTTCCTAAAGATGCATTAAAGTTACTGCAAATGCAGTGTGACTAAACCAAGATCTATTCAACAAAAAGGACATCAAAACAGAGCAAACACCGAACCACAAAACAATGGTGCTTTAGTGACCACACTGTGCCTAGGATAAAGCATAAAACTATGTTTCCCCTAACTCTACAATCTGTTTGGCAAATCAGAGATTACTTCCTGGTTAATTAGAAAATAGCGTAAACCCTGGGAATAGCGTAGATGTGTTAAACTGGGGGATACATCTGATAAAGTTACATTTAGCATAAACCTTCACACACACTGGCAAAAGAACTATAAGCTTGGATAAATTAAGCATTTTAGGTATACAAAAAATAGGATATCAGTTACTAGACACATCCTCGTTACAAAAGGTATCTCATTTATGTCAACACAAACCAATACCAATCTATCTGAGTTACATACTCCGTCCTTCAAAAACCAAATTAGATATACATACCAGGAGCCCTAGGATAGCGAACGTAAACCGTGGTCTGAAGAAAACAGAGTAGCACTCTGGCCTCTAAAAGTTAAACTCAGTCTCTATTAGACCCCATCTCGTCTTAAAAACATGGCTAAAAAAAAATGTGAACTGGGTTGGATGGAATGCTACGGTCACTACAATGTAGTCCATATCATTTGAAATTGCCCATAGGCACTGGCAAGCAACAGTACATAGAAGCAAACAGAGCAGTCAAAAGAATGACAAGGGCTGTACATGGATGACCTTACCACCCAAACAGGAGGTAGCCAGAGGAGGAGCAGGGTAAGGTCTTCAAGATCATGAGGTTAGTCTGTGGTAACTATTGTGCAATGTACAACACCACTATCCTGGACCGGAAGGGCTGGTTAGTCACAACAGAGATAGAGCAGGAAGCAGGCTCGGACCAGCACGTCAAAGAAGTTTGGAGTAGAGCAGTATCAACAAGAAAAGTGGACATCCAAGAAACAGAGGCAAACGTAGATGTGAACACTGCCCTACCACAGAAATAAGAAATCGTCACTGCCCTCCGATCTCTGAAGAACAGAAAATCTCCCAGCCACGATAGCCTAAATGCAGAAATGCTGATGGTAGACTATAAAATATCAGCCAAGATACCTCCAACCACTGTTAACATCAATTTGTGAGGAAAAGAAAGTACCAGATGATTGGAACCAAGGCATCATCGCCAGGATTCTAAAGAAGGATCATTAAACAACTGGCGTGGAATCATCCTTCTGTCAATCCAGAGTACAATCTTGGCAAAAATCACTGTACAGTGCATCTCTGATGCAGCAGAGAAGCAGTTGAGAAAAGAACAGGCTGGATTCCAGCGGGTAGAGAGTGTGTTGATCAGATCCATACTCTATGGAAAATCTTAGAGCAGCGCATGGAATTACAGAAACTTCTATACATCAACTTCATCGATTTTGACAAAGCCTTTGGAGGTATCCACTGTGACAGCCTAGGGCATTGATACTCATTGTACGGACTGAGGTGGAAGGGGGAGGTCGCATGCAGCCCTCCCTTTACATGCGGCCCCCCAGTCAACTGCAGCTCTGGGCTGCTGTTTACTCAACTCACCACTAACAAAAACAAAATGTTAACTAAACAGGCTAAGTTGGTTGAAAAGGTTAATTGGTGTTAAAGAAAGGAAGAAACTAGGGAGTCCTGCACCGCTTAACTTCATTTTAAAGACCTCTTGCGACAAAAGTGTAAAAGAAATGATAAAGTCCCTTCAAAATTCAAAAAATGTGTTTCATTAACATGCAGAACCTTTTCACCTTAGTACCTCAGATTATATCAGTGCACTGAGAAGTACTAATTTAAAGTGATAGTTTTGAAACATTAATTTAGAAACATTAGTTCTCCCCTCCACCCTGACAACAATGTCAATAGTGAATTAAAGAGTCAAGTCAGTTATGTACACTCTTTGGGTGGACTGGGTTCCTATTATACATTAACAACAGTACAGCTAATTAAATCAAACACAGGAGAAGATTTTGTACAGCGCACATCCTGAAGTCATGTATTTCGAGGTCCTCATATGTGATAGTGAAGAAAAAGGAGGGAAAGCAAAATAAAACAATTGCCTACAATGACACAATTTGTTAAAGTGGGGGAGCAAGGACTAATCCCATGTTTTCTGGATTTACATTATTCAACGTAGCCACTAGATGATTATGCTTTGCTTCCCCTACACCCACCTTACTGCCATGCCACTAACTTCAATGTTCAACCTCAGTCATATCACAGACCAAACTTTTTCGCCCCTGAGAAAATATTTGCGAGTAGCCATGGCCTAAGGCATATACTTAGAGCCCAGGGTATTTCACAGCAGGCAGTTGTCCTCATTTCTATGACTATTTTACATACAAAGTGGGCGACAGTGAGTACAGCTTTAAAGTCAAGAACGGTGTGAGACAGGGATGCGTGATGTTAGCGTAGCTTTTCAACCTACGGGATGATGTGACGCACAACAGAAGACTAAGCCAGAGGAATCAGATGGACCTTATTCTCTACACTAGAGGACCCAGACTATGCAGATGACCTAGCCTTGCTCTGTCACACACACCAGCCTATGATATTTATATTTTTGCTGTATTTAAAAAGAGTGATTAAAGTGGATACTGTAAATTAATATGCCAGTTGTGTTTTGAATTGCTGTAGGATTAAAAGAAAAAAAGGGGAGGTGATGTATACCTTCTTTACTATGTATGAAATTTAGGTTTTTTGAGAAATACAATATTAGGAGGTTTGTGATTTATTGTATTAAGATGAAATATGGACACTTTTTGACTGCAGTATTAATGATGTATTGTTTTTGGAGGAGACCACACCAGAGCATAGATTCATTTGTGTAAACGTATTTTATTTCTGGGATAAAGGAAGAGATTGGATCCTCACTTTGAATTACCAAGAGGGCACCACTCACTTTACATTTGAATCTTTGGCCCTTGGGCCTGCTTCTTTTGTTTTGGGTTTTTCAATTTTCTCTATATGTTGTGTGTCCATGTTTTTTTGAAGGGATGATGCGATGGGGTTCTATCCTTGCATCCTGGCAGGATATATAGAGATATAGAGATAGTATTGGTTTGTTTATTGTTTTCCCAGGCATGAATAATTGAAAAATGTTGTCTGCACTGTTCCTAATGTATCCTCTGGTGCAAGGTGTGAGGTAAAAGTTTAAATCATTAATAGATTTAATTTAGACGGGGCATTTTTGCTGATTTTGTTAATGTTCAGACACACACATAAGCATATGCAGGAATGTCTCACCTCAACATCTATGCACAGCAAGTGGGCCTGAAGATCAAGACGGAGAAATCAGAAATCATGACACTCAACATCCCAAACCCTTCACCAATCAAGGTGAGTGGCAGGGCCTAGCCAAGACTGAACAAACAAACCTAACAACAAGGGAGTACTATAAACCATGATGGAGAAGGCAGAGGCATCAAGAGCAGACTTAACAAGGCCCTGAATGTCTTCAGGATGCTGAACACTGTGCGGAGGCCATCATAGTACAGCACCAACATCAAGCTCAGGCTTTACCAGAGATGTGTTCTTTCTACACTCTTGTTTGGATCAGAATGATGGCAGAGGATAAAAGCAACATCACCAAACTGTGAGCCTTCCACACCAGTAACTTCAGCACAATTGTGTGCATTTTATAGCTGTAAACCATCTCCAACTAAGAACTGCTCACCAGATGCAAGTAAGTGAGCATGGAGATGAACAGGACACACCATGAGACAAGAACAAGACTTTAACATAAGAACAACTTCTCACTGGACCCCAGTAGGCAAACGGAAGAGAGGCAGACCAAAGAACACCTGGAGGTGAACTGCGTAAACAGAACTGAAAACCCTGAACCACAGCTAGGCCACTGTACAAAACATGCCAGAGGCAAACAGAAGTGAAGATTGTCTGTTGCTGTCTTACATGCCAGAAGGCATAACGGTCAGTAGTAGTAGTGAGATTTCAAACGGATGAATTAAAAAAAGTCATGTTGCTACTTAGCAGAGCAACAGTAGAGACCCAAAATAAGTTTTTTTGGCCATGCTTCATGTGGGGAACACCTAATCTCCAATGTTATTAGCTGCCAAATAGGTACCACCGGGATGCTAAGAATGCCCATTCAGCATCTGATTGATATAAAACGCTGAAATCCATTTATTTATTTATAGGAGATGTGGTCACCCATCCACCCGGTTAACAACTAGAGATGTTCAGAGAAAAAGGGTGGAACTTCTGAGCTGACTGAGGATTCCTTTCTCCCTTAGGCAAGCCCTTCACCCTCAAGCAAGTGAGACAGCATATACCAAAGGTTAGGGGGTGGAGGATACACAGTAGGAGTAAATTACCAGGTTGACTGATGACCTACTTTCTCTCGCAGAAACAGATTCTGGAAAAAAGAACCTTGGCATCTGCCTCCTCAATAAAGAGAAATGTATTCCTAGGGATTATGAACAACAGAGAAAAGGGAATTCATGAGGACTGTGAATCATTGAAACAAGAGAGAAGATATTGAAACTGATTTTGAATCACTAATCCTTAAGGAAAAGGCACCTGTAGATAGGACAACGGGAAAAAGAACAGCACTTCTAAATGTGAATCTGAAACCATATGAATGAGAAACCTTTTCTAGGGAGACAGTTAAAGTGGGGAAAGGATGTGCTGTGAGGTTAATTAGTGCATAAGAGTTTTGCTGTTTTTTTGTTTTTTTTTTAATAAAAACCTTATTACACCCTGCCAGCCGGCCCACTGAGCAAAGCTTTTTTTCCACTGTAGGGAATCGGTGATGGAAAGGCAATCAATGGATACAAAAAAGGCTTAAGATTCTAGGGAGGTTCACTTGAGTTATATGGTATTGACGTGCCATTTGGGATATTGCTAACAAAAACACTTGTGAGGAGTATTTTTTTGTATATGAATTCCTACTTAGAAACAGCATCAATTTGATGTTAAACGGCCCATGAGCATTACTTTGAAAAATAAGAGGGCGTGACCTCTTGCTGAGCAGGATGACTGCAAGTATGTGCAGCTCCCGGGACCAGCAAGAAAATCCCCCAAGAATCCTCCTTTAATATCCTGAATTAACCAGAAGGAGGGTGGCAGACCTACTGAAGACAGATGTATGCCTTCTGTGAACCTGAGGAACCCATTGATGGGAGAGGCTAATGTCCAGGAAGATGAAACATGTTTAACTGAGGCCTACCAGAAAGATCAGCTGGATCTTGTGGGTCAGAGCAGGGAAGATGACACCTGCAGGACAAATTGCAGGCCGGCTTGTCCTGGGACACAGCTGAAGTGCCTGGGTTGGCAGTGGAGACCTGGTCTGAATGGGGTAAGCCAGACCAGATGGTGCACTGAATGAGACCTGGTGGCAGCATGCACGAAAGGGCAACTGGAGTGAGTTTGAGTCTCCCCCGTGGAGAATAAGAAAAGCTCAAGAACAGAAAGCGGACTACTCGGTGAGGAAAGCAGAGAATTTAGCTTATTCTCACCCCCTCCCTTAACCGAGGGTCAGTGAAACAGGAGAACTGAACAAGCACTGGAAAAGCCAATGGGTCTTGCCTACGCAAGACCCACTGGCTTTGCCAATATTTTTAGCCATGTTGCAAATGACAATTAAAGATAAAAGGCTTTATGACACAGCCAGCCTTGGCTGCGGTATAGCGTAATTTTTTAATTTTTTTTACTTTCAGCTATGCTGCCCTGAAGCCAGCGGTGCTGTATAATCTATACTACAACGTCCCTGTAGATCTACAGTCTGAGGGCCACAAGTACACTCCTGAACTTTGCATGCGGTCTCCTGTTCAAAACAGGTGAGCATTTATTTACAGGTTAATTGACGTGAAAAAAAGCAAGCAACTAGAGTGTCCTCCACAGTTAACTTTTGGACCACCTTAATTTTTACAGACATTGTGCAACAAACAATCATAAGATGTATCAAGGTGAGAATGTTTCCAAAAATATTTACTTCCAATGACATCCATACTTGTAGTTTTATCAGGAGCCTTACTTAGATGTTTATCTGTAAACATGAGACGCAAAGAATTTGTAATCTGAGAATCATAAAATTGGGTCACAATGGTATACCAGCTCTGTCCCAACAAATAGAATCTTTGCTTTCAACTGTCATCAATCCACTAAAACACTCATTGGTAAAGGATCTAAGGGAACTATTTTTAATTGCTGAACTATTCACTTGATTAAGGAAAACTGGTGTAAAATTCCTCAGATGCTCTGTAAAGCTAATTAAACAGAGAAGTACTCCCATTGGAGGTGGGCGGGCCAACAAATTAACAGGGAGAGTTGAGCCAAAGGTCTGGCTCAGATCCTAGAGCCCGTGCACAAGCCTAGCCATGAAAATATTTGCTATGTCATTCATACAACAAACATCACCTAAAATATGACAAAACCTCTTCAAAATTCAAAAAGTGTATTTCTTTAACATGTAGAAGCTTTGACATTAAAAAGACATTATAGCACTGCACTGAGAGGCACTTGTGTCACTTTGTACAAATCAGACAGCAAATGGGCATCTATTTCTCTTTCCTTATGTTAAGACTTTCTTTTTACCGCTTAGTTTAGTTTTTAAATATAACGTGTGAGCGATTTACATGAGCACCAGTTACGTAACACAAGATAACATGCATTATTTATAGACATGGGGAGATTAAACGATTTGCCCAGAATTAGGGGATGAGCCGAGACACAAACTTTCCACAGTTTCACAGTTGGCAGCTCTCGCCATAACGCTACATCTTTAGTAGCGGGAAGGAGGCAGTCAGAAGCCACATGAAAGTTCAGATTGTTATGGGCTTGAGGTTTCAGCAGGACCTCTGGCTGAGCCAGAGCCAGGCTCGCCCACCTCTAACTTCCATTAATTCAAGTGTACCGACCAACTACTTTGACCATTTTTTCAAGTCAGATTAAAGAAAGGAAGTCAACATGACTCTGGGATGACTGCCAACTAGAGATATAGGGGAATGTACTCCTCTGGATAACACAAAAGAAACAACACACCACAAACTTTTCCCCATATCACAAACTACACTTTAAAAATAACATCTGAGGATAAGCACACAACTGTTACAAAACTGTACCAGGAATTATAGCAAAATGATCATCAGTTAAAATCTACTCCAAAAAAGTTAAGTTAAACTACAGATAGGACTATAAATCCACATATATGTTGAGAAGTATGGTGACTATGAAGAAGGATCTGAATTCCTACAAATTTTGATCCGTTAAAGAAATCTATATAAATAAAAATATGGGTCAGAAGCTCACCTTCAAAAGAAATACCCTATGACTGAACTTGCTCAGGAAAAAAACACAATAAATTGTTTAGTGGTAATACCAACTGCACATCGTATGTTTCTTCTCCAGTGGAGTGAAGGCATTCTGACAGCAGAAGAAATACTCAAGTTGCATATCTTTGTATGATGCATGATCATAGGAGGATGAAGCCACAACATCATAGCAAGGTGTTGGAGGGTGGGTCATTAGTTGTGTGGCGTACACAGGTAATGGGTACACACTCGACCACCACTGGGAACCAAACACACCATTGTAGCTCTTGACTCTCATAAGGTAGAGTTGCAGAGCAGTCCAAGGCTTACTCAAAGGAGGTGGTGTGGGCTAATCATCACCATTCAGGAGCACACAAGAATAACACTCAATAAATGATTGTGCAGTCTGTGCTTTTTCTTTTGATAAAGTAAAAGTACATTTATTACACACACCACTCAATACTATGCAATAATTTGCAAATATACACAAGTTGATGAAATTGCATAATCGTTCTTCTCTCTTCTGAGGAGAGATGTAATCCAACAATCCACATGGCAAAACATTTACTTGTATCCCAATCCACATTTGGCTGTAATGGAGTGAGCGCACCTAATACTGACAATAAAGTAAATCTACTTTGATCACTAGTGGCTGTCAGTCTCATTATCAAATAAGCATGAACAAGAAACATGTACAGGCCAGTTGGAATGATTTGTGCTGTTACGATTACTCTCAACATGATCTACACAGTCTAACCACACCCCTAACGGGTGTGGGAAAGGTTCATCCTATTCTATTTTGAAGCCTTCAACATAACCAGGACGTGCAGTTGACACAGTACCTAAAGGACATCACTTGGCTGTTAAACATCGTGTAATGCCAATCTTCACCCCTAGAGGGTGCCTAGTCATATGCCCCTTCTACTGTGACAACATATTTTTAACAACACATTCAGAAAAACATGCTACCATTTGTAACATAGTCCCTAGAGGACACCAGTACTGTAAAAACAATACATTTAATTACAGCCTTTCATCCACAGAAGGTGTTCACCATAATAACAATCCTGTTACTATCACAATTCAGGCGCACAGAAACTGTAACCATGATCTTCACCCCTCAAGGGCACAGTTCTGTCACCCTAAAACAAAAGTTCTAGCTGGGACTTGTTTAAAAACGCATTGGAACCTTTGGGAGGTTATCATTTCCACATCACATCCCACCTAGGGTGGGGATACAAAACTTCTATGGGGGGGGGGGGGAGGCTGCGCTGCTCCTGCAGCTATCCCTGCCCACTGGCTTTCTGTTGGTGGTAACCCCATCTTCCTGGGGCCATTACAAGCTGAGAATGAACACTTCCTGGAGCCAACATGCTGTGTCTCAATGCATTCTGGGCCACTCCTCGCAGGAGCATGCATATTTAATGAGCGTCTCTCCCGCTGGGCTGGGAAGAGCTGCATTGCTGCCAGGAACTTGTTCCCTCCCCAGGGGTGTCTGGGTGGGACCGGCCCCCAACACAAAGTGAGTTCCTCACAGGGGAGCAGTGTGGGTAGCCCACCACAGCCACTCCCGCCAGCTACCCGCATGACCAGCACCTTCCTGTGTCTACCTGCGGTGGAGCTGTGGCCAGGTGAGACGCGTGTGGGAGTGCAGCAGCACTCCCCCTCCTTCTCCAGCCCATCAGGGGCCCCGGGATGGGGTCCGGGGCCCCCCTCATTCTTCACGGGGAGTGCGACGGCACTCCCCGACTTCATCTTCAGCTGCCGGCCCTGCCCACAGCCATCTTCGTGGGGGCACTACGTCACCCCCCACTTCACTGTACTGCAGGGCCCTGAGATGGGGTCCATGGGCCTCTTCGCCCCCATCTTGGTGACTTTTGCTTCCTTGTGGGGCCCCAGGATGTGGTCCAGGACCCCTATCGCTATCTTCACAGGGGCGCGTGGCGTCCCAGACTTAGCTTCTCCCGGGGGCATATACTCTATCTACAGCAGAGCCTCATGCGCTTCGTCGTTGACAGTGGAAAGGTCTAAGGTTGACAGACTTCACATCTTGATATCTCAGGCCCGTTGGATAGTTTTTGACAATCTTGGTGTCATTTCGCTCCTGGTGGCAAGCCCTTGCCACTAGGAGCACTTTCTTTAGGCCTCCTGGCCTAGAAGGTTCCCAGCTCAGTAGGGAAACAGCCTTTCAGCTAAGGACCTTCTTTTCTTCTGGGTTGCACGCTCTTGTTACGCCAGATCCCAGTCTCCCCCCCCCTCCCCCCAACTGATCCTCAGAGGGTGTAGGGGGACCAGCTTACCTTGCCCTGGCATGCACCTCTCTGGGTCTAAAGTCATTCAGGGGCAGAGTCTTTGCCCCAGTCGGCAGTCAGGGTTTCCTCCTTCCAGCTGTCTATAACGCCAGTCTTCAGTCCATGTCCGCAGAGAAGCACAGCCAAGAGAGAGACCCTCCCCTGTGCATGACCTTTTAAATGGAGGTGGAAGTGTCCAGTAGGGCTGCACCTCTGGCCTATCCAGATGTGCCACATCACGTCTCCATCCTGTCCCAAACTTCCTGCACTGTCTTCTGGGATAGCTCAACATGGTGTCATCCAGGAGTTAGTTACTTAGTTGACACGTGCTCTGAGAGACTCAGCCTCTCCTCCCTGACATTTCTTCCAGGGCATCTC
The DNA here is from genome assembly GCF_031143425.1 of Pleurodeles waltl. NCBI lineage: Eukaryota > Metazoa > Chordata > Amphibia > Caudata > Salamandridae > Pleurodeles > Pleurodeles waltl. The sequence goes on along the minus strand of NC_090447.1, from coordinate 1,490,954,413 downwards.
ATGCCAGGTTCCTGGCACAGAATGACAGCTGGCTGATTGATGCAAGGCCCTGCTCAGGCAGCCATACAGAGCAATACTGAGCCCTTATCTTGGGCTGAGTCAGAGAAAGATGACATTCCTGGATGACCCATATGCTGTACATATATGCTTTTGTAACCTACTACATTATTTATAGTGTACATTGGTGAAACTCGAGTCTGTGGACCCTAGGGAATTGGAGTCCATCCTTTCCCATTGACATTTAATGGAGTGTCACTACAATGAGAAGACAGTAAGTACACTGACTATCGCTCACATGTGTACACCCATCTCATAAGGCCTACTCCAGGTCACCACCCACTCTACACAGTCCCTTCTGCGCCAGGCTACCTAAGCGCAGTTCTTGGGCTGTGCACACAGGGAATCCTCCCTGCGCAGCCCCCACACGGGTGCACATGTGATCACTTGTAATCAGCCCTAGGCCTCCTACCCTTGCTGCACCATAGCAGCCTTTGCTTAATAAGGCGGCACCAGTGGTACACATGTGCAGTCCATTTAACTTTAAGTTTACTGTAGGTGAGTTCCAAACTATGAGGCTCTCTCACTGTAAAAGATCAAAAAACAGGCGATCCAAAAGTGAAAAATCAGGGCGGACCACATAGTCACAACCATTCTCTCACACAAGGTCAATAAGAGAATAGGAAAACTTCCACCTTTGAAGGTGAACCCTAGGGAAGGTTGATCTTAATACTAGGGCGATTTGAAGGAGTGGCAAATGTGGTGATTAGTATAGTAAGAGAAGCAACAGAAGCTGAAATTGCTAGTAAATCACATTTGAGACTCCAGGTTGCACATGAGGATGAGAGGGTAGATTGTGTCAAAAGCAACTGAAAGGTCCAGCAATAAAGGGGTCAGAGGGTGGTCATCATCTTTAGTTATGACACCATCTGCAATGTGCAAGATAGCAGGCTCTGGTTGCATCGTGATCTGAAACTCAACTAGTAACCATGCAAGACAGAGTTGGCATTAATGTGATCTTGACATTTACCACAGATTGCTTTTTCAGTTGTAGTGCTGATGAATAATAGGCAAGTGAAAGGCTGATACATGGAGAGATCATTAGGGCCTGAAGGGTTACTTTAGGAGTGTGAGGAACAGGCCTGTCTTGAGAGCTTCGGGAAGATGCCTTGAGTGATGGAGGCAAAAACAATGGTGAGAAGTGGGTTAGAGAGCGACCCAGAGACAGCTTTGACAGCTGGCTTGTGTGGGATTACCAGAGATTCTGGTTCCAATGAAGAGCCAACATCAATATTATAACTAGTACTAAGAAGTTCCTAACCTGCAGTGTGGGTAATCATTTGATAATGTTCCTTCTAGATCAAAAGATTTATTTGGTTGATGAAGTAAAGAATCTAGACATTATCACAGATGAACACCCAGTAATGAACTCAGTCACCAAGACCATCTACTTTCAGTTTTGTAAACTAAGGCAAATTATATCTTATCTGAGAGTGTCCCAGGTGGGGTTAGTAACAGCTCTGTTAATTTATATTATGGAAAGAGCCTTTTTGGGCATTTTTCGAAGCACATAACTCACAAGCTGCAGGTGACCCAAAATCCTAGTGCAAACTGCTTACAAGCCTGGCATGATCACATCTCTGAGGCAGTGTTACGACCATCACCTGGGGGGGAGGGGGAAGCTTATAAAATCAGACTTTCCAACAAGTCAGTCTGTGCTACGCAATGCTCGAGCTCTCCTACTACGATACCAACAAAGATCTTCAGTTTTTTTTGTCACGGTAGTACAAAGTGAACATGCAGACATTTGCAACCTTTACGGGTTACTCTGAAGACGCATCGACCTTCAACGGGAAGCCAGCTCAGAAAAGTGAACACTGGACTGATGTGGTCGAATAGCTTACGCCCAAAAACGAAGGCAAACAACTGCACGAAAGGTCACATAAAGGGCTCTAAGGTGTCTTTTGAGGATTCCGGAGGGTAAAGCTAGCAAGTACTATAGATTTGAGAGAGCATAGCTTATATAATCTATATTAACATAAATGTCTATGAATTAATGTGTGATAATGCTGCACAGAAACTGTAATAGTAATTTTGCTTAAACGTGCACCTGAAATGTGACCACGGGGATGTTTTATGTATTATTATATTGAATAAGTTTATACTAATTATTAATAATTGTATTATTGAATTTGTGCTGAAATCCTTTTAGGCCCTGAGTTAGCATGAGCCGAAGCTTAGCTGCTTGGCTCTCATATTAAATGTATTTTTCCTATCTTGCAGTGTACTGACTCGCAAAAGGACATGACTTCTTGTTTGCTTCAAAACTAGAAGGCGAATGTAACTATGCTAGATCCGTTCCCATGCATTTTTCATTGCTTGTAGGGTGATATTAAAACAAAATGAAACATTGTAGATTAATGTTATGTACAAGGTCATTCAAACCGGTGAAGACAATGGAGCTACGGACCAAAAGATGTGCAAAGAATTACAGAAAGATGAAATCATACCGGACGTGCCACCTCTGAAGACATTGAACAGGGGAACCACTGAGAGATTTGTAAAATAATATGGGGTGAAAGATAGGTGACCTAATGTGCTTTCTGATAGATTAAAGATAGCGGGGTATAACAAATGTCCAATAGAATTTTGGGGGAAATGTACAACGGAAAAGGATAAAAACCCATGACACGGAGAGCCTTGGAGGATTAGGTAGGGAATGCTATTGATTTTATCCAGAAACTTTGTCACTCTGTTTGGTGACTTATTGGTTCGCTTAGAACCATCCTCGTCCTTAGATTTGCCCATTTTCATTTTTCCCTCCTTATGAGGGAAGTGACCCTTTTTGCCCCGAAGCTGAGTTCTGACTGATGGCGATTTTACTGATGTCCTGAAGACGAAGACTGAGCGCTGAACTACCTTTGGAGGGTAATTATGACAATGCATTTGTGATTTGTCTGTTTGCTTTTCCTTTACAAAGTACCAACTGCTTACTTTTGGCAGGGACCATAGTTAGATGTTTTCCAAATTGGTGTTCTAAATTGTTTTGCATGAAGCCCAACATGCCAATGCTAATCAGTGGTTAGGACAGGGGTTCACTAAACTGACACAAATAGACAAACGTCCAAAACTATGCTTTGTTGAACTGACGTGTTATTGACACTCTGCAAATTGATCTATGTTCACGCCGTGTTAGGTTCTGATGTTTGTGATTTTCACCTTAATTAAATCTTACCAAAGTTGCCATATCGTGACTATGCGATTATGTTTCTTGGTTTTGAGATTGACGCACCTGCTTTTAGAATTGTAAACAATAGGGAATAAAACTCATAAAAATTTACTAAACTGGTGTGGTTAATTCATGACTGCAAGGTCATGGTAGTGTCTTGAAATCGGTTAATGCCTTTGACTAAAGTGAAATGTATTGTTGCGATAAATATTGATGACATTATTGACGTATTGACATATTGATTAGCTATCTCGACCGAAGGTGTCTCTCAACTGGGTCAAAAGATTCATTGGCCGAAAACGAGTCCTGATGTGTAATAAATCATAAAGGGACGCGTTACCAGTTCTGGTAGCAGAGCGACGGTTAGGCCCTTTTGGGGCCCTAGGACGGAGTATTATTGTTTAATTTTTTTTTCCTAGATAATGAAAATTGGAGGTATGATGTGTTTCTAAATTCACCATGACTTTCCTGGGATCTCGGAGCCTGCCTAAGTGAGTTGGGGATGTTTTCTGCGTTTTACTATGTGTGGTGTAGGATTTGCCCTTGCTCAGCTTATGCATTTTACAGGTGATTTGTGAGGTTTGTGTATTTGGGCCAGGTAAATGTTGTTTTTAGTAGGAGTGGGCGTACTCCGCAGTATGAGAGTAGGGAAGTCGGCGTACTTCATATGAGAGTGGCGCTTTGTGCTCAAAATGTTCATGTACGGACCCGTCGTGGTCTAAGACTCCAGAGTATATTGACAAGTGTAGGAGACACTTGGGTTTATGTTGTAATTTGTGCAGTTTAATTAGGTCAATCGGGCGTGGTTGACAAGTTGAGTTTGAGTCAAATTTTATGTGTGAAACCTTCGATGGAGATTTGGCAAGTTCTAAAGTGCACTAGAGCAAGCAATTGACAAGTCGAGAGTAGGATTTGCAGGTCGAATTCTGCTTGCGAATGCGGGAATTGAGAAGGAGAGAGTAGCGGCCGAGGCTTCAAGTGAAATCTCTGTAAAGTTCTGAAGCGAACGTGTTACCCTTCCTGTAGTAAACCGGCAAATTTGTGTTGTTGTTGTTGTTGTTAAGGTGCTCGCAGTAATTTTTGCATTAGTTTAGTGTGAATCCAGTGAGGGGCGGACAAGCTGCAAGACTTTGTCAGCTGCAGTGTGTGAGTGTGACGTCAGTGGTGCCACGCTGAGATAGGTCAGTTGTCGAGAGGGGTCGCACACGGATTGGCTGCCGTCCGTGAGAGGCAATTAGGTTGAGAAAGGTGGGTGAAGAGTGTCCTGGGAATTAAAGTCATTTCTGATTTAAAAACAACAAAAGAAAAAAGACGCAAAGATGAATTTTATTAAAGCTTTTAAGAGCGCTCTGAAAGGAGACGCATACATCATGGCGAGTGAAGGGGAGCCTACACTGCCAGAGGGTACTCCAGCTTATATGGTTATGGAGGAAAAAGGTGTTGCGCCTTGTTTATGGATGAAACAGTGGCATAAATTGATGGAAAAAGAGGGATGTTTGGCGTTTCCGTAACACGGGACGTTCAATACGAGAGTTCTAGAGAATTTAAGGTGGATGTTAAGCGTACAGAAGCCACCTACGAGGCCAGCTCAGTACAAGGCTTTAGCAATTTGGGATTTAATGGCTATTAAACAAAGACAAGAAAAATTCCAAAGAAGAATAAAAAGGGCAGAAAAGACTGTAGCGGAAGCTAGGTGGGACAATGATAGCAAAACGTGGAGACGAGGAATAGTTGACAGACTTAAATTGTTTCCAGCAATAACACAGGGAGATGAGACGCAGTGGAAGAAAGCCACCTGTAAGACAGACAAAGACTCTAGGAAGCCTAAAGAGACTAAGAGGTCTTGGATAGAAGAAGATGAGTCAGATGATGAGGAATTTCTAAATCAAATATTACATGATCGCCCGCCACCTTATGCGGTAAGCAACAATGTCCCGAGCACTAGTGCGGGTCCTGGGAACCAGACGCAGGAGAAGGGAGTTACCGATTCAGTACAGACTAGTGATACGGGTTTGATACAGAATGGTGTCAGTGTACCCACAGCGCCAGACATGCAGATACAGTTGCAACCTCCACCGCAGATACAGAGAATCTATCCAGACGTCCCAGTACTAGAGACTACTACAAATCTGATAGTGCCACCAGACCCGACATAAACAAAATCAAGGTTAGTGCAGATTGAGCCAACTCCACAATTGCTGCCCCAACCGCAGCCACAACTAATACCAGGGTATAATCCAGCAGCATGACCTCCATTAATACCTGCCCCGGCTTCACAGAATCAGACTTTTGGAGTCACTGCTCCACGGAGTTTTGGACCAGGTCAGACAACACCTGCGGCCTTATCATTGCCAATTACTGTTGGTCCACCGGTGCCATTGTATGCACAAGGTAAGCCTGGCATGTGTGATCAGGGGGTAATGACACAAGATGTAATAAGAGGAGGGTCCATAGGACCTCCCCAGTTAATGGCCCCAGGAAAGCAAGCGGTCGAAAGACCGATGTAGGAAGTTGGCTCTGTATGTGCTATTTCAAAGTAAGGAATAGCATGCACAGAGTCCAAGGGTTCCCCTTAGAGGTAAAATAGTGGTAAAAATAGATAATACTAATGCTCTATTTTGTGGTAGTGTGGTCGAGCAGTAGGCTTATCCAAGGAGTAGTGTTAAGCATTTGTTGTACATACACATAGACAATAAATGAGGTACACACACTCAGAGACAAATCCAGCCAATAGGTTTTTATATAGAAAAATATCTTTTCTTAGTTTATTTTACGAACCACAGGTTCAACTTCTACATGTAATAGCTCATTCGAAAGGTATTGCAGGTAAGTACTCTAGGAACTTCAAATCATCAAAATTGCATGTATACTTTTCAAGTTATTCACAAATAGCTGTTTTAAAAGTGGACACTTAGTGCAATTTTCACAGTTCCTAGGGGAGGTAAGTATTTGTTAGTTTTACCAGGTAAGTAAGACACTTACAGGGTTCAGTTCTTGGTCCAAGGTAGCCCACCGTTGGGGGTTCAGAGCAACCCCAAAGTCACCACACCAGCAGCTCAGGGCCGGTCAGGTGCAGAGTTCAAAGTGGTGCCCAAAACACATGGGCTAGAATGGAGAGAGGGGGGTGCCCCGGTTCCGGTCTGTTTGCAGGTAAGTACCCGCGTCTTCGGAGGGCAGACCAGGGGGGTTTTGTAGGGCACCGGGGGGGACACAAGTCCACACAGAAATTTCACCCTCAGCAGCGCGGGGGCGGCCGGGTGCAGTGTAGGAACAGGCGTCGGGTTCGCAATGTTAGTCTATGAGAGATCTCGGGATCTCTTCAGCGCTGCAGGCAGGCAAGGGGGGGGTTCCTCGGGGAAACCTCCACTTGGGCAAGGGAGAGGGACTCCTGGGGGTCACTTCTCCAGTGAAAGTCCGGTCCTTCAGGTCCTGGGGGCTGCGGGTGCAGGGTCTCTCCCAGGCGTCGGGACTTTAGGTTCAAAGAGTCGCGGTCAGGGGAAGCCTCGGGATTCCCTCTGCAGGCGGCGCTGTGGGGGCTCAGGGGGGACAGGTTTTGGTACTCACAGTATCAGAGTAGTCCTGGGGTCCCTCCTGAGGTGTTGGATCTCCACCAGCCGAGTCGGGGTCGCCGGGTGCAGTGTTGCAAGTCTCACGCTTCTTGCGGGGAGCTTGCAGGGTTCTTTAAAGCTGCTGGAAACAAAGTTGCAGCTTTTCTTGGAGCAGGTCCGCTGTCCTCGGGAGTTTCTGGTCTTTTCGAAGCAGGGGCAGTCCTCAGAGGATGTCGAGGTCGCTGGTCCCTTCGGAAGGCGTCGCTGGAGCAGGATCTTTGGAAGGCAGGAGACAGGCCGGTGAGTTTCTGGAGCCAAGGCAGTTGTCGTCTTCTGGTCTTCCGCTGCAGGGGTTTTCAGCTGGGCAGTCCTTCTTCTTGTTGCAGGAATCTAATTTTCTAGGGTTCAGGGTAGCCCTTAAATACTAAATTTAAGGGCGTGTTTAGGTCTGGGGGGTTAGTAGCCAATGGCCACTAGCCCTGAGGGTGGGTACACCCTCTTTGTGCCTCCTCCCAAGGGGAGGGGGACACAATCCTAACCCTATTGGGGGAATCCCCCATCTGCAAGATGGAGGATTTCTAAAAGTTAGAGTCACTTCAGCTCAGGACACCTTAGGGGCTGTCCTGACTGGCCAGTGACTCCTCCTTGTTTTTCTCATTATTTTCTCCGGCCTTGCCGCCAAAAGTGGGGCCTGGCCGGAGGGGGCGGGCAACTCCACTAGCTGGAGTGTCCTGCTGGGTTGGCACAAAGGAGGTGAGCCTTTGAGGCTCACCGCCAGGTGTGACAATTCCTGCCTGGGAGAGGTGTTAGCATCTCCACCCAGTGCAGGCTTTGTTACTGGCCTCAGAGTGACAAAGGCACTCTCCCCATGGGGCCAGCAACATGTCTCGGTTTGTGGCAGGCTGCTAAAACTAGTCAGCCTACACAGATAGTCGGTTAAGTTTCAGGGGGCACCTCTAAGGTGCCCTCTGGGGTGTATTTTACAATAAGATGTACACTGGCATCAGTGTGCATTTATTGTGCTGAGAAGTTTGATACCAAACTTCCCAGTTTTCAGTGTAGCCATTATGGTGCTGTGGAGTTCGTGTAAAACAGACTCCCAGACCATATACTCTTATGGCTACCCTGCACTTACAATGTCTAAGGTTTTGCTTAGACACTGTAGGGGCACAGTGCTCATGCACTGGTACCCTCACCTATGGTATAGTGCACCCTGCCTTAGGGCTGTAAGGCCTGCTAGAGGGGTGTCTTACCTATACTGCATAGGCAGTGAGAGGCTGGCATGGCACCCTGAGGGGAGTGCCATGTCGACTTACTCATTTTGTTCTCACCAGCACACACAGGCTTGTAAGCAGTGTGTCTGTGCTGAGTGAGGGGTCTCTAGGGTGGCATAAGACATGCTGCAGCCCTTAGAGACCTTTCTTGGCATCAGGGCCCTTGGTACTAGAAGTACCAGTTACAAGGGACTTATCTGAATGCCAGGGTGTGCCAATTGTGGATACAATGGTACATTTTAGGTGAAGGAACACTGGTGCTGGGGCCTGGTTAGCAGGGTCCCAGCACACTTCTCAGTCAAGTCAGCATCAGTATCAGGCAAAAAGTGGGGGGTAACTGCAACAGGGAGCCATTTCTTTACACAAGCCCCCCCCAGCCTACAGGCCAGGAGACTCAGCCCAAGCTGGGAGAGTCTTCCTAGTCTGTCAGGCGAGGAAGAGTAGGAGAAATAGGCTGGTTAGTTGCAGGGCCTACTCTGCCTTACATCCTTCTGTTCAGGTCATTCCCTTTGGGGAACTGACCCACTTCCACAGTGATAGGACCTAGTCTGAATTGCCTCTTGTCTGCCTCTTCAATGTCTCCACCCATTCTTTCTATTTTGGTCTTAGAGGTGTCCACCTCTGCTAACCTTATCTTGGCCAGGGTCACCCCTAGCTTACCCAGAGAGGTTACCCAGAGCTGGAGTAACCCCACCATGACCAATAGGGTCAGGGGGCCTAACTTGCTATTTGGCATGGGGTCAGACCACCATGCTAAGGATAGTGCAGCCATAAAGGCTAACACCCAGCAGAGGCCACTGACAGCTGTCAGTGCCCAGAACCACACCTTTAGCTCTTCACCTAAAAGGGAAGGGGCTAAGTTACAGGCTTCTTTGGGTTCAGGTTGCCTGTCTGCTGTATTGGAGTGGGGGGTTACCACATCTTGTAGTAAACACCCTTCTTCCACTCTTTCTTCTGTTGGCTGAGGAGCCACCCACTCAGGTTTAACAGTTGCCTGACTAGCCAGGACTTCTTGTGGGTCAGGTTGGACTTTATCAGGGCCATTTTTGGAGTTCTCCCCTACTGGAGCAGAATCTCCCTGGCTTGCTGTAACCTTGGCTAAAGGTTGTCCACCCCTCCTACTCTGTTTTCTTTTCTTCTTCTTCTGGGGCCTGCTTGCATTTACTGCAGAGGCAGGATTTCCAGAATCCTTGGGAGAGGACTGGCACTGGACCAGTTCCTCTCTTGGGCTCTGACTAACCTCTGGGTAGTCATTTCCAAGGAGACAATCAAGGGGGAGGTCTGTACTGACTACTACCCTTCTCCAGCTAAGAGTGCCACCCACTTCTATGGGCACTAAAGCCACAGGCCTCTTAGTGACCCTGTCTAGGCTAACTCTTACCCTGGCAGTCTCACCTGGGATGTACTGGTTCGAGAGCACCAGCCTGTCATGCACAATAGTGTGACTGGCACAAGTGTCTCTCAGGGCAGTGGTTGGGATTCCATTCACCAGTAGGTGGTGGAAGTGTCTACTTCCCTCTGGAATCTCCAACTCACCTGTTGGGCCCTGTTTCCAGTTGAAGGCTATGAAGACCTCCTCATCTGAGGAGTCATCTCCCATGGCTACACTGGTTACCCCTGGAATTTTGTTCTGGGGTTTGTTTTTGGGACAAGAAGTGTCCTTGGTGTGGTGCCCAGACTGTTTACAGTTGTGGCACCATGCCTTAGTGGCATCCCAGTTCTTACCCTGGTATCCACCTTTGTTTTGGGTTGTGTCTTGGGGCCCACCCACCTGTTCTGGTTTTTGGGGGCCTACAGAGGACTCTTTTTCTTTGTTTCTAGTGTCACCCACTTTCTCCTGGGGAGTTTTTGTAACCCCTTTCTTTTGGTCACCCCCAGTGGAAGTTTTGGTTACCCTAGTCTTGACCCAGTGGTCTGCCTTCTTTCCCAATTCTTGGGGAGAAATTGGACCTAGGTCTACCAGATACTGATGCAACTTTTCATTGAAGCAGTTACTTAAAATGTGTTCTTTCATAAACAAATTATAAAGCCCAACATAGTCACACACTTCATTTCCAGTTAACCAACCATCTAGTGTTTTTACTGAGTAGTCTACAAAATCAACCCAGGTCTGGCTCGAGGATTTTTGGGCCCCCCTGAATCTAATTCTATACTCCTCAGTGGAGAATCCAAAGCCCTCAATCAGGGTACCCTTCATGAGGTCATAAGATTCTGCATCTTTTCCAGAGAGTGTGAGGAGTCTATCCCTACACTTTCCAGTGAACATTTCCCAAAGGAGAGCACCCCAGTGAGATCTGTTTACTTTTCTGGTTACACAAGCCCTCTCAAAAGCTGTGAACCATTTGGTGATGTCATCACCATCTTCATATTTTGTTACAATCCCTTTGGGGATTTTTAGGATGTCAGGAGAATCTCTGACCCTATTTAAGTTGCTGCCACCATCGATGGGACCTAGGCCCATCTCTTTTCTTTCCCTTTCTATGGCTAGGAGCTGCTTTTCCAAAGCCAATCTTTTGACCATCCTGGCTAACAGGGGGTCATCTTCACTGGAGTTATCCTCAGTGATTTCAGAGGTGTTGGTCTCTCCTGTGAGGGAACCAGCATCTCTGACTATTATTTTTGGAGTCAGGGTTTGAGGGACCCTGTTCTCCCTAGATAGGACTGGTAGGGGGGAATTTTCCTCCAAGTCACTATCCTCTTCCTCTGAGTTGCCACCCTCAGAGGGGTTGGCCTTTTCAAACTCTGCCAAAAGCTCCTGGAGCTGTATTTTGGTAGGTTTGGGGCCCATTGTTATTTTCTTTATTTTACAGAGTGACCTTAGCTCCCTCATCTTAAGATGGAGGTAAGGTGTGGTGTCGAGTTCCACCACAGTCACATCTGTGCTAGACATTTTGCTTCTAAAAGTTGGAATACTTTTTAAGAATCTACAACTGGTTCTAGAATCTAATTCAAACTTTTACAAACTTTTAAACTCTAAAAGAAATGCTAAACAGGATCTAACACAAGGCCCTAGCAGGTCTTTTAAGAATTTAGAAAACTTTTCAAATTGCAAAAATGAATTTCTAATGACAATTTTGGAATTTGTCGTGTGATCAGGTATTGGCTGAGTAGTCCAGCAAATGCAAAGTCTTGTATCCCACCGCTGCCACCAATGTAGGAAGTTGGCTCTGTATGTGCTATTTCAAAGTAAGGAATAGCATGCACAGAGTCCAAGGGTTCCCCTTAGAGGTAAAATAGTGGTAAAAATAGATAATACTAATGCTCTATTTTGTGGTAGTGTGGTCGAGCAGTAGGCTTATCCAAGGAGTAGTGTTAAGCATTTGTTGTACATACACATAGACAATAAATGAGGTACACACACTCAGAGACAAATCCAGCCAATAGGTTTTTATATAGAAAAATATCTTTTCTTAGTTTATTTTACGAACCACAGGTTCAACTTCTACATGTAATAGCTCATTCGAAAGGTATTGCAGGTAAGTACTCTAGGAACTTCAAATCATCAAAATTGCATGTATACTTTTCAAGTTATTCACAAATAGCTGTTTTAAAAGTGGACACTTAGTGCAATTTTCACAGTTCCTAGGGGAGGTAAGTATTTGTTAGTTTTACCAGGTAAGTAAGACACTTACAGGGTTCAGTTCTTGGTCCAAGGTAGCCCACCGTTGGGGGTTCAGAGCAACCCCAAAGTCACCACACCAGCAGCTCAGGGCCGGTCAGGTGCAGAGTTCAAAGTGGTGCCCAAAACACATGGGCTAGAATGGAGAGAGGGGGGTGCCCCGGTTCCGGTCTGTTTGCAGGTAAGTACCCGCGTCTTCGGAGGGCAGACCAGGGGGGTTTTGTAGGGCACCGGGGGGGACACAAGTCCACACAGAAATTTCACCCTCAGCAGCGCGGGGGCGGCCGGGTGCAGTGTAGGAACAGGCGTCGGGTTCGCAATGTTAGTCTATGAGAGATCTCGGGATCTCTTCAGCGCTGCAGGCAGGCAAGGGGGGGGTTCCTCGGGGAAACCTCCACTTGGGCAAGGGAGAGGGACTCCTGGGGGTCACTTCTCCAGTGAAAGTCCGGTCCTTCAGGTCCTGGGGGCTGCGGGTGCAGGGTCTCTCCCAGGCGTCGGGACTTTAGGTTCAAAGAGTCGCGGTCAGGGGAAGCCTCGGGATTCCCTCTGCAGGCGGCGCTGTGGGGGCTCAGGGGGGACAGGTTTTGGTACTCACAGTATCAGAGTAGTCCTGGGGTCCCTCCTGAGGTGTTGGATCTCCACCAGCCGAGTCGGGGTCGCCGGGTGCAGTGTTGCAAGTCTCACGCTTCTTGCGGGGAGCTTGCAGGGTTCTTTAAAGCTGCTGGAAACAAAGTTGCAGCTTTTCTTGGAGCAGGTCCGCTGTCCTCGGGAGTTTCTGGTCTTTTCGAAGCAGGGGCAGTCCTCAGAGGATGTCGAGGTCGCTGGTCCCTTCGGAAGGCGTCGCTGGAGCAGGATCTTTGGAAGGCAGGAGACAGGCCGGTGAGTTTCTGGAGCCAAGGCAGTTGTCGTCTTCTGGTCTTCCGCTGCAGGGGTTTTCAGCTGGGCAGTCCTTCTTCTTGTTGCAGGAATCTAATTTTCTAGGGTTCAGGGTAGCCCTTAAATACTAAATTTAAGGGCGTGTTTAGGTCTGGGGGGTTAGTAGCCAATGGCCACTAGCCCTGAGGGTGGGTACACCCTCTTTGTGCCTCCTCCCAAGGGGAGGGGGACACAATCCTAACCCTATTGGGGGAATCCCCCATCTGCAAGATGGAGGATTTCTAAAAGTTAGAGTCACTTCAGCTCAGGACACCTTAGGGGCTGTCCTGACTGGCCAGTGACTCCTCCTTGTTTTTCTCATTATTTTCTCCGGCCTTGCCGCCAAAAGTGGGGCCTGGCCGGAGGGGGCGGGCAACTCCACTAGCTGGAGTGTCCTGCTGGGTTGGCACAAAGGAGGTGAGCCTTTGAGGCTCACCGCCAGGTGTGACAATTCCTGCCTGGGAGAGGTGTTAGCATCTCCACCCAGTGCAGGCTTTGTTACTGGCCTCAGAGTGACAAAGGCACTCTCCCCATGGGGCCAGCAACATGTCTCGGTTTGTGGCAGGCTGCTAAAACTAGTCAGCCTACACAGATAGTCGGTTAAGTTTCAGGGGGCACCTCTAAGGTGCCCTCTGGGGTGTATTTTACAATAAGATGTACACTGGCATCAGTGTGCATTTATTGTGCTGAGAAGTTTGATACCAAACTTCCCAGTTTTCAGTGTAGCCATTATGGTGCTGTGGAGTTCGTGTAAAACAGACTCCCAGACCATATACTCTTATGGCTACCCTGCACTTACAATGTCTAAGGTTTTGCTTAGACACTGTAGGGGCACAGTGCTCATGCACTGGTACCCTCACCTATGGTATAGTGCACCCTGCCTTAGGGCTGTAAGGCCTGCTAGAGGGGTGTCTTACCTATACTGCATAGGCAGTGAGAGGCTGGCATGGCACCCTGAGGGGAGTGCCATGTCGACTTACTCATTTTGTTCTCACCAGCACACACAGGCTTGTAAGCAGTGTGTCTGTGCTGAGTGAGGGGTCTCTAGGGTGGCATAAGACATGCTGCAGCCCTTAGAGACCTTTCTTGGCATCAGGGCCCTTGGTACTAGAAGTACCAGTTACAAGGGACTTATCTGAATGCCAGGGTGTGCCAATTGTGGATACAATGGTACATTTTAGGTGAAGGAACACTGGTGCTGGGGCCTGGTTAGCAGGGTCCCAGCACACTTCTCAGTCAAGTCAGCATCAGTATCAGGCAAAAAGTGGGGGGTAACTGCAACAGGGAGCCATTTCTTTACAACCGAGGTCTTTGCTAGACCCTAGCCCGGTTGAAGAACCATTTGAGGCAATGAGACAGGCAGGGCTAGATGTGCTAACCCCACAGACAATAAGTATGAATGCTTCACAGTCACCACTGATGCATGCAGGGAATATTTCACTGCAAGGTTTCACGGTACAACAGTTGAATGAGTGGTTAGAGAAAACCTATGCTTCACAAAAGACTACAGTAACTGCAGTGGAACCAGAAAGGCCGGAGAAGGATGATTACCTGAATTTTGTGAGACTGGACGTGGAAGCTGCTGAATTAGTGAATGGAACAATGGGGGTAAACAGATTAGAGTCATATACAGAAGCAGAATTGAGGTATCTGTGCCCTAAAATCACTAAAGAAGTAGGTAAGGTACACCAGAGGTTGGCGAACCTGGCAGACAAATACCATATCGATATTGAGAATACTAAACATTTGAAAAGAAGCTACAGATTAGACTTTGACTCAAAGGACTTCGAGCACATGAGGTCTGCCGGAATAAAAGCACATCTAAAAGAAATACTGCAAAGTGCTCAGATCTGGGGAGCCTTAGAGAAGTGGGAAGGCAGATGGGCAAAGAAAAGAGATAAGGAGAAAAGTGACAGTCCGGGATCAAGTCATGCTAAAGCTTCACCAGATACGGAATCAGTAAAGATGCTACCAACGAGAGAAACAGCTGGTGGGGTTTTAGTCCATGTACCGTGGTCCAGGGGAGACATTCTATCTTTCACAAATGATTATCCCAGGTTGAGGGAGAAACCGATCGAGTGGTATCAGCAAACAGATAGGTTTGTGAAGCTTGCGAAGTGTCTCTGGGAAGATTTGAATACCTTGTTTGAGATCATTGTTCCGCCTGACTTATGGCTTGTGTGCAAGAGAGGTGTAGACTGGCCGACACAGGAGCCAGCAAGGGAGAAGGCGACCGAAGCACCCTCTGAGGAGGTGATGAAGTACTATCATAAAGTAATTGAGTTTTTGAAGCAGAAAGTGTCGCCAAAAGTGACAGATTGGCAGAAAATCGACCGGACCTCACAGGAGGTTAAAGAATCGATATATGCTTACTATGAGAGGTTGTTGAAGGCATTCAAACATTACAGTGGTACGGAGGCTATTGAGCCGAAAGACATGAACCATCTTGTGTTCAGATTTGTTGAAGGGCTGAGACCGGAGGTCAGCCAGATGATTAATAATCATTTGATCTGTTGGCAAGCGAAGCCGATTGATGAGGTGTTGCAATATGCGAAATACTGTAGTGACGAGATTGAGCTGAAGCAGAGAAAGTTGAAAGAGAAAGTGATGGTGATGCAGATGCAGATAAGGGCAGCGCAGGCAGGTATGCAAGGGAATGGAATGCAGCAGATGATACAGCAGCAACCGCAAGGGAATGGTGTGTTTCAGGCACAACCGAGAGGTCGAGGTTTTGTGAATCGCGGTCCAGATTTGAATACTGTGGTGATTCAGAATGATGCACAAGGGATGAAAAAGATGTCACCATGTCACTCATGCGGGGGGTGTGGGGGCACTGGAAGCGGGAATGCCCAAATGTGGTGTAGGATGGTGTTGTTCGACAAAACACAAATGTCAGTACTTTACAAAATGTGAGAGGTTCAAAAAGGAGAAGTCAAAATCAAAACTTCCAAAATAACATGGTCCAGGTGCAGGGGCTACAGCCCATGCAGCAAATGCAAATGCCGCGTGTTCAACCAGCGCAAATGCAGTAAGTACAACAGCAGGTTCCCATGGTACCTAGACAGCAAATGCAATTACCATTAGCTCCAATGGGTCAGCGGCAGGTGATGCTTCCTCAGCAGGTCACAGGTCAAGTGATGAGCCAAAATAATACAGTACAGCAATTCCTGTTGCGTGGTGAAGATGGAATGAATGAGGAATGGTCGGATGACAGTTCAGACATTGAAGAGTGCAGGCTTGCAGCATCTCTAGAAGTAGATCAGAGGGGACCCTATGTAGAAGGAAAGGTAATGGGTCACAAGGTTTCCTTTTTGGTTGACACCGGAGCTACACGCTCTACAGTCAGAAGTGCAGAAGTTCCAAAATTGCCACTTTCAGGGCGTACCATAAGAGTGGTAGGGGTAGCAAACCAGTACTTGACAAACCCGATCACAGATCCAGTGCAAGTTGAGATTGGCAACTTCCAGGGACTGCATAAGTTTGTAGTCTGCGATTCAAGTCCTGTGTCCCTACTGGGAAGAGACTTACTGTGCAAAACAAAATGTTCGATTACCTGTTCCAATGATGGAATTGAGGTACAGACAAACAGTGATGATGAAGGGGATGAGGGTCAGTTCTCAGAGTTAGAGACAGAAACCGCAAATGAAGATTACCCTTTGCTAACATTATTCCCGATGCTTACAGTGACTGACTTACCAGCCGAGTTACAGGGAAGGGTGACGGAGAAGGTGTGGGATTTGACAGGAAAGGGAGTGGGACTGATAAAAGGAGTGGAACCAGTTAAAGTTCAAGTGAAGCCAAATGCGGTGTTTCCCCGGGTGCCGCAGTATCACATGGCACAAGATGTCCTTATTCAGGTGTCGCAAATAATTGCGGACTTTGTAAAACAAAGAGTCCTGAAGGAAGTATTGAGCAGCCCATGTAATTCACCGATAATGGGTCTGAAAAAGCATTGTGGGAAGGTTCGAATTGTGCAGGACTTGAGGAAAATAAATGAGATTATGGTAACATGTTGCCCCATAGTGCCAAACCCAGCAGTGATCATGTTTCAGGTTCCGTGTGATGCTGAATGGTTCACTGTTGTAAACTTGTCACAAGCTTTCTTTTCGGTGCCTCTTCATGAGGACAGCCAGTTTTTATTCAGTTTCAAATTCCTGGACAAGGTGTACAGTTGGTGCAGAATTCCGCAAGGGTTTTCTGAGTCACCGTCCATCTTCAATCAGATATTCAAAAAGGACTTTGAATCCTTAGTACTGCCTTTCAGTTCGACTCTAATACAGTACATTGATGACTTGCTGATTGCATCCAGGACAAAAGATGACTGTAAGTATGACACAATTGCCGTACTGAATCATTTGGGAAAGAACGGACATAAAGTGTTGCCAAAGAAGCTGTAGTACTGTCAGAAAGAGGTGAAATACTTAGGACACTTGATTGAGAGAGGGTCCAGGAGAATATCGAAGGAAAGGGTGACAGCTATTTTGCAAATGAACCCCCCCAACAACAAAGAGGGATGTCAGGATATTTTTGGGAATGGTGGGCTACTGTCGCCAGTGGAATCCCAACTTCTCAATTATCTCTAAACCATTGATAAAACTGACAGGGAAAGAGACTAAGGATGAACCGTATACATAACCCTATCCAAGGAAGAGCTCGAGTCATTCATGGAATTGAGAGAGTGCATGTGCAGGGCACCATCTTTGGGTATGCCTGATTACACGAAGCCTTTTCTACTGTTTTGTCATGAACGTGATGCTTGTTCTTTGTCTGTCTTGACACAGGTCCATGGAGGTGCAAACCGTCCTGTAGCGTATTTTTCAGCTACCTTGTACCCCGTCGCAGCAGCCTTACCGGGTTGTTTCCACGCAGTTGGTCAAAGCCTCACGCAGTGTGAAAGCATAGTGATGGGATATCCCTTGACAGTAATGGTCCCACATTCAGTTGAAATTCTGTTGACTCGAACCAAAACCCAGCACATGACAAATGCCCGACTCACACGATATGAGACAATTATTTTGGGATCGCCTAATGTCTCACTGAAGCGATGTACTGTATTGAACCCGGCAACTCTACTTCCTGTTGAAAGTACTGATTTTTAATAATGAAGAGGAAGTGGAGCACGATTGTCTCGAGGTAACAAAACTATGTACCAAGCCCCGACCTGACATCCAAGATACGCAGTTAAAAGAAAATGACTGCATTATGTTTGTGGACAGATCCTGTTTGAGAGACTCATTCGGAATGCTGAGCGCTGGTTATGCTGTGTGTTCCATAGCCGGTATCATTGAAGCTTCCTGGCTCGAGAGAGTGTATTCCGCAAAAGTGGCAGAATTAATTGCCCTTACTAAGGCATGCCACGCAGCTGGAAATCTGAGAGTCACTATCTATACTGACAGCAGATATGGATTTAGAATTGTACATGATTTTGGCCAATTGTGGTCACAGAGAGGTTTTATGACCTCTTCTGGTTCCCCAGGGAAAAATGGCGAACAGATTAAGGATTTGTTACATGCAATTCAGTTACCTCTTGAAATTGCCATGGTGAAATGCAATGTTCATGTTAAGTCACAAGACTTTGTAACCATGGGAAATGGCTATGCAGATCAAGTCGTAAGATTTTGCGCATTGAACTGTATATCGTTCAAGGGTCAGTGGGAATTGTTACCGCAAACTGAAAATGAAACATGCTTGAACTTTGCATTAAGGGTGGTTGATACACTAGATGAGCTAAAAACACTACAGGGTCGTGCTAGCAGAGAGGAGAAACACTCCTGGCAGAGAATGCAATGTGTACAAAGAGCTGATGACTTATGGGTCTCAGAGGAGGAGAAACTGGTTTTGCCAAACAGTCTTCTGTCACAATTTGCAAGGCTTTATCATGGACAAGCACACCTTGGGAGAGATGCAATGATCAGGTCATTCAAGATTGACTGGTTTAACCCGAAATTCAGACAAGCCGCCGAAGTTACTTGTCACAGGTGCATCATCTGTCAACAGATGAATGCAGGAAAAGGGACTGTGGTAACTTTGAGCCACATAGGGAGAAGCTGGCGGTCCATTTAGCAGGGTGCAAATAGATTTCATTGAGATGCCTGTTTGTGGAGGATTTGTATGTGTTTATTATGTGTTTATTATTTATTTTAAGTATGTGTTTGTGATTGTGTGCGTTTTCAGCCACTGGATTGAAGCTTACCCCAGACGTAGAAATTACAGTCTCGCAGTTGCAAAGCTGTTGCTTAGAGAACTAATACCCAGGTTTGGTTTTCCGGTCTCTTTAGAATCAGATAGGGGCAGACACTTCGACAATGAGGTGATTAAGCTCTTGTGTGCTGCGTTAGACATTGAACAGAAGCTGCATTGTAGCTACCGCCCTGAAGCATCAGGACTAGTAGAACAAATTAATGGTACCTTGAAGTCGAGAATGGCAAAGATGTGCGCAGCTACCAATATGAAATGGCCAGATGCATTGCCTTTAGTGCTGATGTCGATGAGGAAAACCCATGATAACAAGACAGGACTTTCACCCCATGAAATCCTTATGGGCAGAGCTATGAGGCTGCCCGCAGTACCTACAAATGCTCTTGTGAATATCACGGATGATATGGTGTTGGACTACTGCAAAGGTTTGGCTGATGTGGTTCGCTCTTTTTCTCCCCAGGTGGAAGCCAATACATTCCCACCGATCAGTGATCCAGGTCACACCCTGCAAACCGGTGACTGGGTAGTTGTCAAGAAGCACGTGAGAAAGTCGTGTTTGGAGCTGCGCTGGAAGGGGCCATATCAAGTAATACTGACAACAACCACTACTGTGAAATGTGCAGGCGTTCCAAACAGGATACATGCTAGTCACACAAAGAAGGTAACATGTCCAACTGATGAGGAACTTGAAGTTTCTAACTCAGCAGTTCCAGAGAAGGAAGTCTCAGGGCCAGAGAATAGCCAAGGAGGAACTGAGACTATAGGAGAGCCCACTGAGAACAGCCTAGTCCCTCAAACAGTAAACGAGTTCGAGAGAGGCGACAGTGTGCCTATCTCAGTAGAGGCAGCAGGAGAACTAAATCAAGGAGAGGTTCTCCCAGAAGTAGACGGATACGGGTTAGAGCTTGAACCTGATACAGATCCAGAAGAAGAAGGGGAAATAGTAGAGAGAGATCAAAGCACACCGGCATCCCCTGAGCCAGTTGCAGGTCCATCAAGAGAAAACACCATAGCACAAGAGGAGGGTGCTGTTCAGCATCCTGAAAGGACAAGCAGGAAGAAAACGCATAAGGGAGATAACTGGCCAGAGAAACAGGCTGCGAAAGAAAAGATAGTACCAGGTGAAACAATAACAGAAGAAACCGATACATCCCGAATAGAGGATCTAAGTGAAGGAGAATTGCAAGGTGAGCGCAGATTGAAAAGAAAAAAAGAACTGCAAATAGAAGGTATGCAGGTCCTGAATGGGCGTATGTAACGACATCTGAATGGCAACAAGAATTCTTAGCATTCTGTTTTGATCGAGAAGTACCAGGTCAATACTACGGTACCTGAAATCAATCAGAGAAAGAGACTGTGTTAAAGCTGAAATTGAAAAGAAAATTGAAAGCTGAAAAGCTGAGAAAGAGACTTATAACTTACCAGATGTGACACTGATAACCTGAATTGACTTTGAAACCCGATTATGACAAGCTGCTAACCTGATTTGACAAAAAGGGTCCTGGAGTGAGTGAAACGCTGTAAATACACGCAGAGAGAGAGAGACCTTACCTCAAGGGAAAAAAAAAAAAAAAAAGAGAAAAAAAAAATTTATATTGTCCTCAAGTTGATTGTTTTCTTTGAGCTTATTCTGCTATCTGATTCTTTACAGACATGGCTTATAATAGCGGTAGTAACAAGAAGGGTAAGGTGTGTGGTTGGTTAAGTCTTATATTAGGTATTGTGTGTGCAATAATAATTGTAGGTGTAATTGTGGGAATGCCGTGGTTGGATAAGAAAGTGACTAACAATGCTTCAAAACCTGAGACTAAAACATTAACACCGTGGGAAAAGTTTGAGCAGGATACAAAACACTTGCATGAAGGAACTAACTCAAAAGGGGAACTCTCCGCTAATGTCTTCTATCTCTTGCTGAATGAGTATGTTGAGACCATGGATGTGAAAAACTGTTATGTGTGCACAAAGATTCCTTCATAAGTACAAGAGGGGGTCTATTAATTGTTCTGGCCTGTTTATTAGGTTTATGGGGAGCATGCAAAATTTATGATAAACTTAAAAGAAATTGGACAAAAAGGAATAAGAAGAATGAAGAAAGTGAAAGGGAGAAAATGTTTAATGAAATTTGGGAAAGTTCACACAAGGGACAAGATGTTGAAATGCGCATTATGCGCAAGGTGAAAAATTAAGTGAAAGGTTAGAAGGAAAGGTTTGTGTGATGACGAACGTCATCCGAGGAGGGACTGAGAGAGCATAGCTTATATAATCTATATTAACATTAATTCATAGACATTTATGTGTGATAATGCCGCATAGAAACTGTAATAGTAATTTTGCTTAAACGTGCACCTGAAATGTGACCACGGGAGTGGCCGCCAATGTATACGTGGGCTAATAATGATGACTAAAATGTTTTATGTATTATATTGAATAAGTTTATACTAATTATTAATAATTGTATTATTGAATTTGTGCTGAAATCCTTGTAGGCCCTGAGTTAGCATGAGCCGAAGCTAAGCTGCTTGGCTCTCATATTAAATGTATTTTTCCTATCTTGCAGTGTGCTGACTCGCAAAAGGACATAACCTCTTGTTTGCTTCAGAACTAGAAGACGAATGTAACCATGCTAGATCCGTTCCCATGCATTTTTCATTGCTTGTAGGGTGATATTAAAACAAAATGAAACAGTGTAGATTAATGTAATGTACAAGGTCATTCAAACCGGTGAAGACAATGGAGCTACTGACCAAAAGATGTGCAAAGAATTACAGAAAGATGAAATCATACCGGACGTGCCACCTCTGAAGACATCGAACAGGGGAACCAATGAGAGATTTGTAAAATAATATGGGGTGAAAGATAGGTGGCCTAATGTGCTTTCTGATAGGTTAAAGATAGCGGGGTATAACAAATGTACATTCCCCCAAAATTCTATTGGACAACGGAAAAGGATAAAGAGAGCCTTGGAGAATTAGGTAGGGAATGCTATTGATTTTATCCAGAAACTTTGTCACTCTGTTTGGTGACTTATTGGTTCGCTTAGAACCATCCTCGTCCTTAGATTTGCCCATTTTAATTTTTGCCTCCTTATGAGGGAAGTGCCCCTTTTTGCCCCAAAGCTGAGTTCTGACTGATGGCGATTTGACTGATGTCATGAAGACGAAGACTGAGCATGTGCGCTGAACTAACTTTGGAGGGTAATTATGACAATGCATTTGTGATTTGTCTGTTTGCTTTTCCTTTCTAGGTTCCAACTGCTTATTTTTGACAGGGACCATAGTTAGATGTTTTCCAAATTGGTGTTCTAAATGTTTTTGCATGAAGCCCAACATTCCAATGCTAATCAGTGGTTAGGACAGGGGTTCACTAAACTGACGCAAATAGACAAACGACCAAAACTATGCTTTGTTGAACTGACGTGTTATTGACACTCTGCAAATTGATCTATGTTCACGCCGTGTTATGTTCTGATGTTTGTGATTTTCGCCTTAAAGAAATCTTACCAAAGTTGCCATATCGTGACTATGCTATTATGTTTCTTGGTTTTGAGATTGACGCACCTGCTTTTAGAATTGTAAACAATAGGGAATAAAACTCATAAAATTTTACTAAACTGGTGTGGTTATTCATGACTACAAGGTCATGGTAGGGTCTTGAAATCGATTAATGCCTTTGACTAAAGTGAAATGTATTGTTGCTATAAATATTGATGACATTATTGGTGTATTGATTGACATATTGATGAGCTATCTCGTCTTAAGGTGTCTCTCAACTGGGTCAAAAGATTCATTGGCCTAAAACGAGTCCTGATGTGTAATAAATTATCATAAAGGGATGCGTTACCAGTTCCAACCACTTTTTTGAGGATCACGTTTGTAAATGAAGGTGTAAATATATGTATGAGCATTTGTTAAGGTTTTCACCTAATTACTGATGTAATCCATTGTTAGTCTACACTTCAGAATATGTAAGTTATCAAAACGTGTTTATCTTTCTTTCACATAGTCCTCCAAAAACAGTCAGGAAGTAGTTTTCCTATTTTTAATTTGACTTTATTAATCTACTTATATTCAGGCATGTCAATTGGACTGTTGCTTGTTGAAGAGGGGGCAGTGGCGCCCAGAAGTCCAATGACGGTTATCTGATAATTTGAGAAGGGTGCTTTAACGGAAACGTTACTCTGTCAAACTGGCATCCCTCTGTTAGGAGCTATCTCCTTCTGTCGGAGTAACTGGGTAACGGGGCCTGTGATCTTGATGAAATACGTCTCTTCTATTCTCACAGGGTGCCACAGAGCGCTCTGCAGCAACAGCGCCCCTCCCTCATCGGCATGCACAGTCCGGCCTGCACTTTCATGGCTCCAAAGACGGACCTGCTTCTCACAAGATGCCCTGCAATCTCACATACCACACCTCGTGACCAAAGCTGCAGCCTCAGCCTTCAGAGACCAGCCTGCCAGGGAGAGACCTGCACTCTTAAAGACCCTAGTGTTGCTGTAACATGGTAACCCTGCACCATCAGCACCCCTGCTGCACACTCGGTAGCCTGCCCTGCCACAAGACTAGCTACAGCCAAAGCCTTCCACTCACAGCACCTGGAACAGTCTAGCTGCTGGTGGATGTTATCAACCTTCCCACACATATACACTTGCACCCCCTGGCCGGTCAGTGGCATGAACAGGCAACCCTCTTCTAGGGTGACCAGGATTTTAAAGTAAAAAACGGGGATTTCATAAAAATATTAAAGGGACTACAATCCACCCTCTATAAACCGGACATGAGCTAAATTTCCCAAATTCTTCTTGGGCAAGTGGTAAAAACTGGCTTGTCCCGAAAAATCCGGGATGCCCGGTCACCCTAACCTCTTCCCTCTCTCCCGGTGGCAGGACTAGGACCACGGCTGAGGGTCAGGGCACCGGGCTCCCGCGTGCCAGAGGCTCCTCCACCTTCCATGTGCTGAGGCCAGCGTGGAGGGAAGGCCGGCACACTCCCATCACTGACCTGCGCCGTCTGCGCCTCCTGCTGCTCACGGGTCCCCGCTGCGCACTCGCTGCCGGCCGGTCTCTTCCATCAGCCACCAGATGGACCTTCTTTCCTGTGCCAGGCACAAACCAGACAGGCGGCCAATAGGCTGGGGCTACCACTTCCGGAGCGGAAGGCAGATCTTCCGGGTCGAAATAGGATAGCTACTTCCCCGGAGGCGTGCGGCAGTTCCTTTCCTGGTTGGATGAGCGTTCTCTTCAGAAGCGGGGCGTTCTCTTTTCCAACCAATCGCATGCTTGACGTAGTTGGCGCAGTCCTCCGACTTGTCTGTCAGTCAAGAAGCACCAGCGTTCTGATTGGTTCTTTTTAGCTTCAGTGTTTAGGGACCAGAAGGAAGGCACCTGGGAGTGGGATAAGCCCGGGCACTGCCACGTTCCCTGTCCGGGTCCTGGCTCTGGGGAGTTGGCATGCACGGAATGTCTTCCTTGGACAGGGTGAAGGTGTTGGTTCTAGGGGACTCCGGTGAGTGCTCTGCCCTATTGACATCTCCCTCAGCAATAGTTGTAGTACACTAGGAACGATGGGTTTCTCAGGTGTTAGGCTGAGTCACCAAGTCCTGTTTAGACTTTGATATCCTTCAAGTTCCCCAGTCGTCACTGCGTCCTCCAGTTCAAGTTTATCCTTCCAGTGGTGTTTATCAAATGATAAAATAGGGACTACAAGTCCCAGAATGCAAATGGAGACCTTAGACTGGAGGAGCTTTTCAGTCATGAATCTGCGAAACCCGAGGGTTCTGACTTTTCACTATAATTTCATGACTATATTGTAGAAGTTGTAAATGGGTATAATATCACACGTCCACCAAGCATGTATTTATATTACTGTTCTGTAACTATACATTCTAAGGTTAATCTAGTTTCTGTGCCATGGAAGTGTTATGTTCTGATGTGTCTTCCATGTCACTGATTTTGGGAGTTAAATGGTTACTGCTTCTGTGTGGGCTAATGCTTAATAAACTCTTTCGGAGTTGGTGGCTGGTGAAATTTAAAAGTGGTGGGGCTTAAACATTTTCGCAGTGTACTAAATAAGCGAGCACAGTAATTAGGCCCATGTAGTGCAAGACATATTTCAAGGCCTTTTCCAGGGAACCCACTAGAAATATCTCAACAGCAGGCAACATTGTGAATCCCTCATCATTCCATTCCAATCACGCATAACACACCTTCTCCCTTATACAAAAACTATTACATATCAACCCTTAAACAACACTTCATGTGCTAGTCAAGACAACTAAAGCACACATTAAAGCTGAATAAAAAAACAAAAACAAAAAATGTGCAGGACTACTATAACAGCAGTTGAGAAAGTTAAAATGAAACAGCAATTATACTAAAACATTTCAATATTAACCATAATAGCGCCCAATAAGAAAATCAACAATGTACTTTGGACTAAAACGTTCTGAAATTATAAGAATTCTGTCAGGACGCAACTGAACATCAAGCATTAAGGTCCCCTGGGTGGTGACATCTGGAAAAGAAAACGGGGTGGGGATATCCGGATAAAAAAAAAAATACACTTATTACCGCACAACATAATCATCTAAATATTGGGGCTTGACACTCACTCTCTTGGATTTGGTACCCGGAGACCTAGGCTTGAAATCCTTGACCCCCACTCGTTGAGGGCTCACCAGAAAAACTTCAACCCATAACTCTAATACTGCCACCCTGTTCCTTGGTCTCAACAGCGGTATTAGACCTTGATCCTGAAGTACTGGCAGAGACATCATAACTAACCACTATTGCAACCAGCTTCGTACCTGGTTAATACGCCTTTATTCCTCACCTTCAATCAATCAATGATTTATAAAGCGCACTACTCACCTGTTAGGGTCTCAGGGCGCTTCGAGCTAATGGTCAAAAAGCCAAGTCTTGAGGCGTTTCCTGAATGAGAGGAGGTCTTGGGTCAGGCGGAGGTGGAGCGGTAGGGAGTTCCAGGTCTTGGCGACTGGGTGAGAGAAGAATCTTCCTCCAGCGGTGGTGCAGCGAATGCGGGGGATTTAGGCGAGGGCGAGGTTGGCGGAGCGAAGGTTGCGGGTGGGGGTGTGAAAGGTGAGTCTGTCGTTGAGGTAGGCAGGACCTGTATTGTGGAGGGCTTTGTGTGTGTGGATGAGGATTTTGAAGGTGATCCTCTTTGATACTGGTAACCAGTGTAGGTCTCTGAGGTGGGGTGAGATGTGTTCACGGCGTGGAACGTCTAGAATGAGGCGGCGGACGCGTTCTGGATTCTTTGCAACTTTGTTTGGAGTTTGTTTGTTATTCCTGCATATAGGGCGTTTCCGTAGTCCAGTCGACTGCTGACCAAGGCGTGGGTGACGGTTTTCCTGGTTTCGATGGGAATCCATTTGAAGATTTTGCAGAGCAAGCGGAGGGTGTTGTAGCAGGAAGAGGAGATGGCATTGACCTGCCGAGTCATGCTGAGTGTGGAATCCAAGATGAAGCCCAGGTTGCGTGCATGGGTGGTGGGTGAGGGCGCGGATCCTAGGGAGGTGGGCCACCAGGAGTCGTTCCAAGCTGAGGGGTTGGTGCCAAAGATGAGTATTTCTGTCTTGTCTGTGTTTAACTTGAGGTGGCTTGATTCCATCCAGCTGGCGATGGCGTGAAGTCCTTTGCTGTTGTGGGGTCTTTCGTGAGGGAGATGATCAGCTGGGTGTCGTCTGCGTAGGATACTATGTTGATGCGGTATGTTCGTGCGATGTTGGCGAGGGGGGCCATGTAGACGTTGAAGAGGGTGGGGCTGAGCGGGGATCCTTTAGGGATGCCACAGGTGATTCCGGAGGCTTCTGACAGGAACGGCGGGAGGCGGACTCTCTGGGTTCTGCCCGTGAGAAATGACGAGATCCAATCCAGTGCTTTGTTGCGGATTCCTGCGTTGTGGAGGCGTGTGCAGATAGTCTGATGACATACCGTGTCGAAGGCTGCGGAGAGGTCCAGGCGGATGAGTGCTGCTGTTTCTCCTTCATCGAGCATGGTTCTGATTTCGTCTGTGGCAGCAATGAGTGCAGTCTCGGTGCTGTGGTTTTTGCGGAATCCGGATTGGGAGGTGTCGAGTGCCTTGCTGTCTTCCAGGAATCGGGATAGTTGATTGTTTACTATTTTTCGATGACCTTGGCTGGGAAGGGGAGGAGGGAGATCGGTCGGTAGTTCTTGGGGTCTTCAGGGTCTGCCTTTGTTTTTTTCAGCAGGGCGTTGATTTCTGCTTGCTTCCATCTCTCTGGGAAGGTGGCTGACTCGAAGGAGCTGTTGATGGTGTTGCAGAGATGGGGAGCGATGATGGTGTTAGCTTTGTTGAAGATATGGTGTGGGCAGGGGTCCGATGGTGATCCGGAGTGGATGGAGGCCATGGCGTTGGTGGTGTCTTCTATGTTGACAGGGGTCCAGGTGTGGAGGAAGTGGGCATTGCTTGGAGCGTTGGGCTCGTAGGTGTTTGTAGTTAGCTGGTGGGTTGAAGCAGTTGTGGATTTCTTCTATCTTTCGACAGAAGTGGGTTGCGAGTGAGTTGCAGAGTTCCTGTGTTGGCGGGGGTTTGTTGGAGCAGGTCCTGAGTGAGGAGAGCTCTTTGATGATGCCGAAGAGCTCTTTGCTGTTGTGGGCGTTGGTGTCAATGCGGTTTTTGAAGTGGGCCCTTTTGGTGGTGCGAATCAGTTGGTGATGTTTGCGTAGGGCATCCTTGAAGGCGATATGGTTGGTGTTGGTGGGGTCACGGTGCCAGGTTTTTCCCATTTTGCGACATAGCCGTTTGGATTCCTGTAGGTCTGGGGTGAACCAGCTGGCCTTGATTCTGTGGGGGGTGTTTTTTGAGCAGTGCGAGGGTGTTGGCGCAGTCTTCTATCCAGAGATGCAGGTTTGAGGCGGCTGTGTTGGGGCCCGGGGGGGGGGGGGGCGAGGTTGGAGATCAGTTGATCCGTTGATATTTTGCTCCAGTTCCATCGGGCGGTTGTGTGCGGTAGTGGTGGGTGACTGGTTTCTGGTAGGAGAAGTGGATGCATCAGTGGTCTGTCCAACTGAATTCGGTGGTGTGGCTGAAGGAGATGTTTGTTGGCTGAGAAGATGGGATCGAGTGTGTGGCCTGCGGAGTGGGTGGGTGAAGTGCCGAGTTGCTTGAGGCCGAGGTTGTCGATTAGGTTGGTGGTGTTGGTATTGTTGTTATTTTCCAGGTGGAAGTTCAGGTCGCTGAGGAGGATGTAGTCCGGTGAGATGAGGGTTTTGAGCTTATGTGTCGGCGATGTCGTTGCAGAATTTGGTCTGGGGCCAGGGGGTCTGTAGACCAGTGGTCCTCTGAGTGTGTTGTTGGCGTTGATGTGGATTGTGAAGTGGAGGTGTTCAGCAGATTTGATGGTGTCATCGGAGTTGGTGGAGGCTTTTATGGTGTTTTTGTGGACTATGGCGATTCCTGCTCCTGGTTTTTTGCTGCGGTCTCTTCTGGTGATCTTGAAGTTTTCTGGTATGGCTATGGCTATGTCTGGTTCTGAGGCAGAGTTCATCCAGGTTTCGGTGAGGAATGCGATGTCGGGCTAGTGTGTGGTCAGTAAGTCCCAGAGTTCAATTGCATGTTTGTGGACGGAGCGGGTGTTCAGCAGGATGCATCTTACGTGGCTGTCTGTTGTTTTGATATGGTGTTCGGGGGTTACCTTGGCAACATTCCTTTTGTTCCAAAACCTACCATCTCCCACCTTAACCAAATGCTTGGAAACCTGCAGTATAGTGGTCGTGGGGGAAAACTTTGAAATTCCACTCTTAAACCTTTTGGTTTCTTGACCCTAACATAGTCTCCCACCTGAAATTCCACCTCTTGGACCTTCATAAAATGATGATATCTGGACTTGCTCTTTAATTGTTGCTTTACTACTGCGGCCTTCACGTCATCCAACATACAAATGTGCCCGTGGCTCTCACCTTTTCAACTACCCAGTGGGTAGACAATTTATTGAAGGAACCTCTTCCCCTCAGTAGCTCAAAGTGTGGGACACTCATGGTGGAGTGCGGAGTCCAAATTAGTTCTGCGAAGTCTCCTTCACATCAAACCCCAAAGAGAGTGCTAACAGAAAGATGTCCTTTAACATGCAATTGACCCTCTCCACCAATCCATTGCCATGGGGACTGTAAAGGACTGTGGTGAGATGATTGATCCCTAGAGACAATAAGAAATCTTGCATTTGTTTGGATTTGAGCTGTACCCCGTTATCTATCACCAACACTGAAGGAACACTCTCACAGTGAAATAGGTTTTTAAACACAGAACAATATTTCTGGTATTGGGTTCTCTCATAAATTTGTAGACCACCCATTTAGAATGGTAATCAACCACCATCACAGCACATTTCTGATTTTCACCCAAACTGTTGATAGGGATAAGGAAATCCATTATCAATTTTTCCCATGGAAAGTTGGGAAACTCAACAGGACAGAGGGGAATATTGTGAGTGAGCAACCAGCCAAGGAGCACTCCAGACACCTGTTAAGCAAAGCTTCCACATCTGCATCCATGCCTGGCCACCAATAGTACAGTGTGATTCTTTGTTCAGTCCTCTTTACACCAATATGTCCGTGATGAGCCTGTTGCGTAGGCTCTCATTATTCTAATGAGACTACTGGATTTTGAGCGCCAGAATCGCCAGCGGTGTGGGAGTCTAAGTCTAACCCACTGCGGGTGACACCTGTCGCTCCAATCCGGGTTTTGCTCCGGCTAACTAGCAGTGCCTCATCCCCACCAAAGGATAGTGCTGATTGGGCAGCTGAGCGCAGACATACTTGGTTTCTAAGGGAAGTTGTGGTCACTCAGGTCTCATCCGGTTCTCTCACTTACAATTCAGTCTCATATATAAATGACAAACAGAAGCAGTATATGTTTCAATAATGAGTTTAATAAAATGACTGCATCTTAGATAGCAAAGCGTGAGCTGCAATAACCAGGATGACACAACATGACAGTATTAAAATTGTGACGAGAAGAGTGAAGCATAAAAACAACGCTATCATATTGTCACTATGTTCGATGGGCTGATCCCTACCTGTGCTAGGATAGAGCACAGCATATTGGGCTCTAGTTCTGCCCTTCATGTTCCCCTGGGAAGACATCAACCCCCATACCTGAGCAAAAGCCTGCAGGCTGCATTAGCATCTCTAGCGAAGCATTCGGCAATCAGCACGCAGTCGTGGTTCCCTGGCTGGAATCTCCCTCTAACGTGTAAGGGACAAGGAAGTGTTTTTATAACAACACAGCTGATATTCTGAGAAAGTGTCCCTACCTAAGGATGTGTATTTCTATGAATTTTGGAGACTAAACTTCTACCACGTTCACCAGCAATGTACCGTGCTGTAGCCTTGGAAGAAGCACAGAGTGATCAAGAATGTCTTGTTTGAGAACAGAGAGCTGGCCAAGGCAAAAACAGTTAGATAGACGGAAATAAAACAAGACCGTAAAAATGGTTATTGTAACAATAATAGGACAAAGGTGAATAAAATATATCTAAGTTAAAGTGTACAGCGGCCTAAAGTGTAAAAATAACGTGCATGGAGCTATAACTAAAATGGCTACACAACAAGCCAATCCCACCAGTTTGTTCTTGAGTTCTCCTGGAGATACGAGTAGATTCCCCCTTATGATTAACCCTCCCTCCACACTCAGATCCTCGCTCACTTCGCTAAAACCCTTCAATTCTTTAGGTACTGAACTTTCTCTAGGCCAACACTGAGTGATCAGTTCCCTTAACTTCTTCCAACTCTCATCTTTGATACAACTCAATTGCCAGTCCTCTTATGAAATTATATAGTTTGCAACTAACATACCATCCACCAATCCCAGCACCAGCTCCTCATCCAAAACATAATTTTCTGCTTCATCAGAATCTGTGGGCAACCTGTATAGGAAATCTACTCTGCAATTTCCCCCACCCCCCACCCCGCCCAAGAATGTGTTTGATCTTGAAGTTATACCCCTACATCTTCAATAATAGTCTGACCAACCTGGGGCTGGGATTCCCAAGACTCTTATTTAACAATGACTCTAAAGACTTGTGGTCAGTAACGAAGACAAATTTATTTTTTAGCCATAAGGACGATGCAAAGTGTTGAGCCGACAAAACACATTCTAATGCTTTCCTCTCAATCGTGCTATCATTTTTTCAGTTGATGTTAACCTCTTGGAAGCAAAAGCAATTGTGTGCTCCTTCCCTTGCACTGTTTGTCTCAGCACGGCTCACAAACCCTTGCCATTAGTAGCAGTTGTGACCTCTGACTGAACGTCATCCCTGTATGCTTGAAGGGCAGGGGCTAGGATAATCATGTCCTTCTATTGGTTGAATGTGTCAGATTGTTCTTTTTCCCAGACGAACTTCGCACTGGAACTCAATAATATTCTAAGTGTTCTGTCTGCAAAGCAAAATTCTGTTCAAATCTTGCGATCTCACATTGCCCTATGAAAGACCTTTTAATTGGTCTTTGTCGGAGGGAGAAGGGAACTCTCTGATAGCTTTTAACAGATCTTCCTTCAGTGAAATCCCCTACTATTACAGATTGTGCTCCAAGTACTGCATTTTATCAACCACAAACCTACACTTTTCATGTTTTACTGTACAGCCATGGCTGTGCAGCAATCCCAACACCTTATCCAACAACTTGAGATGAGACAAAACTGAATGTGTAAATAACAAGATGTCATCTTGATATGTCAAGACTCCATCCAGTCCTCCCAAAATCTAATACGAATTTCTGAATACCAATGCGACCGAAACCAGCCCAAACGACATGCTCAGAAACCTGAATGCCCCAAATGATGTGTTGAAAGCTGTGAGTGACAGCAACTCATGGGCCAACTCGACCTGATAAGCCGCTCTTAGGTCTAAAGTAGATAAAACCTTTCCCCCCTCAACAATTAAGCCACCATTTCTTGTATTTTGGGGACAGGGAAATAACCAACCAAAATGTTCTTATTTATTGACCTTGGGTCCTGACAAAGTCTCAGTTCTCCACATTTTTTCAAAGGCACTAGAATAGGTGAGATCCAGTGTGGTGAATCTATGGCTCAACAACTTAGCACATTTTTTTTCAAATGCTCCTCCAACCTTCTTCTTATGCTTAGGGGCGTGCTTCTGACCTTGTACGATACAGACAACACACCTGATTTAAGAATGATTCAATGCTCAAATCCTCTTAGAAGACCCAATTTCTCTAAAAAACAAAGCTTCTCCAAAATGTCACTTAAGTGTAACTCCAAAGGGGCAGTCTCCCTTACTGTGGAAACGGGACACTGCAAGGAAATGGGATATTTGATACTAGACCTTAGCACCATCCCAAACTGTCCCCAATCCTGCCATCCTAAAATATCATAACCCTTCTTTGCCACATATACTTTAGTGTGAATTTCTCTGTCCCTCAATTTGATGTTCTGTTTGACGTACTTAGCCATCTCAGTCTCCTAACCTCCCCGATTGCAATAGTGCGAATATCTGGACTAAGCAATGGAACTTGCATCCATTCTTGCTCGAACAGCTTGTCTGAGATTATAGTGATGGGAGATCCCAAGTCTACTGCGACAGTCACTGGCACATTTCCAATTATCGGCTCACACCTATGGTCCCCAGGACCTTCTTTACTCCTTTTGGGTGTCAATCACTGGAGAATTGCATCACACCCAAACAAAGTGTCTTGTTTTCTTGCATTTAAGACAAGTCTTTCCTACAGCTGAACAGTTTTTAAAACTTACAACATGAGTTTAGGACCCACACGTGAAGCATGCATTGGAACCGTTCATGGTGCTTTTAGCCAGTCTCTTTGATTCACCATTATGGACAGGTTTAGGGGTCGGACGTACTACTGCCACAGCTTTCACAACCTGTTGCATGTCCTAATTCTCTGGAACCCATCACAGATCTCTTTATGTCTCTGGCAATTTCCAGCATTTCCACTAGAGATGGATTTTTGCAAAACAAAATCCTCTCTTAAAACCAGCTACCATAACAATTGAACACCAGCTAGTCTCGGATATATTTATCCAGTAGTCTTTTGAACTTGCATATTGTGGCTAAGACCCTTAGCTCCACCAAGAATGATTCTATGGTTTCTTGTTGATGCTGGTAACATGTGAAAAATCTGTGTCTCTCCACTATGACACTTAAATCATTCTTAAAACAATTTCTAAGCTCTTCATGGCTTCATTGTACACAATTGAGGGTGGGGGCCTCAATTGGGGTCGATGATCAAGTATTTTTTGGCCTTCTGATCCTAAACAGTTAGATAACATGGCCCTTTTCCTAATTGCTGGAAGCTCCACCCCATCAGTGGCAAGCAAATAACTCTCAAAGGTTTTCAGCCACTGATTCCATTTAAGCCTAAGTGTGCCTGGTACTGGTAAAAATTAGGTTGGCAGTTTTCATGTTTCTGCAGTTCACGACCACCAGAGCATATGTAATAAAAGCATAAAGATATAGAAATATACTAATTCATTCAAACAACTATAACTCAGTGTGAATAACTTAAAGGTTAAGAAAAAATCAGTGGCTTGAAAACTGTGAATTTACAGAACTCTAGCAAAACTGCAAAACCAAGTGCAATATCTTGGTCGAGGTGCCTGTACTTGATCAACAATGAATGTTTGAAAAGTTATGTGCAGAAGTTAACTGCTCAACAGTGCTCAAAGGAGCCATTCAAGAATTATCGAGGGTGCTTCAAATTATCTTTAGCAGAAATTAGTAACCGAAGCACCAAAACAATGAAGTAGAGTGAGCTTCACAATAATGTGGTCAGACAGTTAGGACGCAGGTTGCAGTTATCCAATCCGAGTTTCCAATCTAAATATCAAAGAGAGAAGTTAACTCTACAGTCATCCAATGACAAGGCAGTACAGGCCAACTTCCACAGTCCTCTAATGATAAGGTAATACAAGCCTGTGATACTTCCTTCCACTTTTTCAGTCCAGTTCGTTAGCAGACACAGAGGAATGCCCTGCCCTTGCTACGCTGGAGAACCAAAAAGATAGGAGCGAAAAGAAGTCTGAAAGAAATTGTACACCTTTCCTGAGAGTACTCGAGTGTTGAAAAAGATACTGGGCAGAATGCACTCACACGGCAGGCATGTGCACCTCTTATGGCACTCAACAAGGTAGGTGAGGGAATGTCCCTGTGTCTAGATACGGTCCTCCTGTAAACGAGCTCACCCGCAATGTTCGGAAGTGCATTGAGTAGGCCCATGGACTGGCAGTCGGATCTCGCACTTATCTGACGTAAGTGCACTTGCCCTGGTGTTCGGCATCTCTCAGTAAGAGCTCAAGTGCGCTTCTCACAACATTCGTCAGAAGCTCAAGCGGGGCCAGGGATCAGTGGTTGGATCTCAAGCTGCGTAGCGTTGCCCCGTTAAAACCTCTGGAAGTCTTGCTTGCCACAGCTAAGGGTTCTTAGAGTTCACAGAAAAGGAACTCTCTACAGGCATAATAAATCACTTATGCCTGCGCATATCAGTCTTCTTCAATATACATTCTCTGCATGGATTTGTGGCTGCTCCCAGTGTGATGTGGTTTCCTCGTTGCCAATTTGTGATGGAGGGTCCACACCAGATCCTGGTTTAAGTTAAATTTATTCTTCACACATTCCGAGATTGACGATCAGGGGTGCTACGTCATTGTGCAGGGATGCCTATATGGCACTGCAGTAACTCTCATAAAAGCCTTCCTCTTTCTTGTGGGGTGGGGACCTCAACACATACTTAGATTCAGCACTTGACCAGTCTGCTGTAACAGAACAGCACGACTCAGGTTATACATGAAGGCATGGGAGGATATGGGCTTCTGGATACATGGTGCCTATGGCACCCAGGGGTCAAGGAAGGTAGTTTCACATCCTCAGTACATAGAATGTGGTCTAGATTTGACTTCTGGTTGGCAACTAGGGGGTGAGCACGTGGACAATGCGGTACAGCACATGTAGAAAACACTCCTAGATCATGCCCAGAGTTACTGGAAATTGCAATTCCCACTCACATGTCCACACAGTATAAGTGAAGACTTCAGGCCATGGCACTACTAGATCTGACCTTTTGAGATGGAATACGCACGGCGTTGACACAATATCTTGAAGAAAACAAGGGTTCCATAGAAGAAGCAGGAACACTGTGGGGAGCATTTAAAATCCTTATTAAAGGGGCATATATCAGGTTACAGGCAGGAGTACTGAAGGCCATTAGATCTTGCCTACAACTTATAGAGAACACATTGTGTAGAATGGGAATACAAGAGTCATCCAAACCCTGCCACATTAGCAAAAATAGAGGGCAGGTCACGGAATAGAATGACACTGCTGAGCAAGAAGTGAGGCACATGTCTTGTGATGGGCTGTGAGGTCTTATAGAAAGGGAGATCCACCAGGCCGCAGTCTAGCTGCCAAAATCAAAGAACCATGGGCGCATGCCTATATTGTGGGACTCGTGGCGGCAATATCAGTCATGATACGCCAACTATACTAGAGAGATTTGTAGACTTTTATGCACGGAAGTCTGCGACGGGTGAAGAGACTGCACAATATTTAGATGCGATAGGCCTAGCGTGGCTCTCGCCTGAAGAGAGGGAGTTCTTAGTGCAACCAGTCACCGAGGATGAGATAAGATGCTATACGTGCGCTCCATAATGGGAAGGCATCCCTAAGTGATAGACCTCCAAGCCAGTTTTACGAAGAGTATGCAGACATACTAGTGCCCTATCTACCTGACATGTACACGGAGGCTTACGATAAGCAAATACTGCCACTATCCCTAAGGGAAGCCTTAATAATAACATTGCTAAAGCCTGACAAGCCACCAGAAAGATGCAAGTCCTATTGGGCGCTCTCTTTAATTAAAACAGACACAAATATATACTTGCCACTAGACCACAACTGCTACTCAATACGCTGGTTTTACCGGACCAGTCAGGGTTCATCCCCACTCGGTCTATGGCACAAAACTTCTGCATGGTCTTTGCGGTCCTGCATCATCTGGACCCGTTGGTGCAGGCAGCGGCAATACCATTACATGCCGCCAAAGTGTTTGACTCAGTACAATGGGAATACGTTTACAGTTTTCTACCATATGGGAATGCCGCTGGCTTTTCTGCTAAGGATCAGACTGCTATACACAGACCCGGCCTCGAGGGTGCATGTTAACTGTAAATCATCGGATACCCTAAAAATATATTGCACAACACGACGGGTGCACTGTCACCAATCATGGTTGCAGCAGCACTAGAACCATTAGCATGTATGATACAGCAGAGACACATGGATGCAGCCCTACACTTTTGCCAGTGATCGCAGGTCATATCCTTATATGCTGATAACACTTTATGTTCAAATCCCAGAAATGCAATTGGCGCCAATTATTCATCACTACATCCAATACAAGTGGTACTCGGGTCAGAGCATATATTGGCCCAAATCAACCATTTTCCCCTTGACTCGTACTGAGCCCCATGCACTGGAGTTCCGTTTGAAATAGTGCACAGATCAAATATTTTGGTACATGGGTGCACAGAGATCCGGGCACAAACATAATATGGCACTGCAATCTCAAAACTGGAAGATCAGATGGCTCAGTGGTCACGGCTACCCTTGTCACTGGCAGATAGAGTGGCAGTCTTGAAAATGGTAGTACTACCCAAATTATTATACATGTTTATTAACATTCTTATCACACTGACACAGGCATTCGTTAAAACCCACAGATCCTGCATGATCACCTGAGCCTGGGCTGGCAAACAAACTAGACCTAGCTGGAGCACAGTCACTCACCGTATGAACAAGGTGGATTTGGTGCTCCAGGCCTACAACTCTATTGCTTGGGCCCTGACAAAGATCAACCAAACCATCACCCCAACTTTTCCCTGTAAGGTCAAGAACAACCTACCCAGCTAAGCACTGCCCCTGACCCTTCCTGAACATAACTGGCCAAAAGGCTGCTAATGCCAACTCTTCAAGAAAACACTAACATGCTTACCAGCCCCTTAAGACGAGACCCTGTAAAAGTTGCCAGCTATGGAACTATTGTTGCCAGCAACATGCAGCAGTCTCTCGCATTGGATGATGTGCTTGTTATGTTCACTGTGAAGTTTGGTCTATTGCACATTCCCTCCCTTGCTTCCTATCTCACTGAATTAACCTAAGATTTATAATCTAAGTGTTGTTTTGTTGTTTGTCTAGGATAAGGTACATTGTGAAGTTTACTTCTTCTGAATTTGTATCATGATATTGCCCTGGATTGTAATGTAAGCAAACATACTAGAGTAAACTGCTGTGTCCATCTTCTGGTCACATAAATACATCAATTTACAGATGCACAAAACTTGTTTTACTGCTTTAAGGTCTGACTTCAAAGTGCAGCCACTTCCTAACTTATGTGATCTTAAAAAATAAATAAATTGAGAAGTTCTGCATAGAGGGCTGCTTACATGTTGGCTAACTGGAGTTCAGCACTTGAGTGGGTAGATGTGTGCTTCCACTGCAAAAGAGGACCTGATTTTAACATTTTGCCTAATGGGGAAGCTTAGGCTCAATACAGCTAGCCTCACATGGTTGTAAGCAAGTGATCAAAGCTATTGGCCTGCTATCCTTAATCTGAATTGTTTTGGGTAAAGGTAGCATTTGTTAAATCTAGTAGGCCTTTAATGTTGTTTTTATCACATAGGCTAGACAAGATTTGTTTTACATGAAATCTCAGATTACCATTGTAGGCAAGGGTTTTATGTAGCTCAACCCCTCTGGCAAACCATGGGGCTAGAAGAGTTTCTTTGTGATGATCCATGTTGGGGGCCATCTGAGATGGGGTTTATGTTGTTTTACCCAGTTTGATTTTGTACATTTCTCTAGCTTTTGTGATTGTGTGCACAATGGTTGCCAGTTTATTCATACTTCAGTAGGTCTGTGCTGGTAAGTGTTTAAAGCAAATGGTAAAGGCTATTGGCCTTATTGATTTTTTGGGAAAATTATGTCAGATTCCACAGGTTTAATCTGTTTATTATTAAAAGGTAGGACAAAGTCAGTAGACCTTACGTATTGTGCTTCTAAGGGTGGATTGGTACTACACTTTGCTACAGCCTATAGGCGTGTATTTTGTTAAATGGAATCTCGCAGATTACTGTATGAGACAAGGATTTTGTTGTTGGTGTCCTGCTCAGTCAAACCATCGGGATAGAAGATGTACACTATGATCACCCTTATTCTGCGCCTTTTAAAGGAAATTATATTGTTTTGACGATTGTAATTGTGTGCATAATCGTAAACAAATTTTGGTGTATCAAGCGATTGCATGTGTGAATGCTTATGTACAATATAGTAGGTCTAAATGTGTTTATGCTGACAATCCAAAGATGAAAGCTATGGACCAGATTGGTTCATCGGGAAAAGTAATTTCAGATTTCATAGTTCTGATCTGTTTATTATGAAAACTTCAGCTACAGGCAGTAAGGATACTTATTCATGATTAAATGCATATCTTGAAGCCAATATGCCTTTAAGGGTGAATTGTTAGTGCACCGCGTTACAGCATGAAGGCATGTATTTTGTTACATAAAATCAGTCAGACCTCTACTTTCTTCCAGGACAACGTACAATATGGTGCAGTGGGTCAGCCCACTTCAGCTGTTGGCTCTCTTGCCATGTGAGTGGCAGCATTTGTCTGATCACATTTGCACATCTGTCTAAAAATGAGTGCTTTTCAGTGCCAGGCCTCATTTTCTATTTTCGTCTTTTAAAAGTATGCTTTCCCTCTACTCTTTCTACTTTCATTTTGTTAGAACACACTGCGGCTTCTCAGACAGTTTTAAACAGCAGCTTGCTGGCAGCTGCTTTCAACTGCAGTGCACTGCATCCTGCACAGCCATTGCACTTAAGTAGGTTAAAATTACGAAGTGGTACTGTTCATAGCGCATCATTGTTTTACCATTCTAAGATGGCCAGTAGTTTGAGTCTAAACTTTGCGGCCATGTTGGAGTTTTAAAATAATAATACTATTTATAGAATACCACTGTAAGATGGACACTTGCTGCTTTGTTTATGTATTTATTTACTATTATTGCACACATATGCCTTCCATATTTAGGTGGCAGCGTGTTTTTATTTTTTTGTACCGTTTTTCTTTCATTTTATCTTGCATATGTAGTTGAGTTTATGGTTGTGTTTTATTGTGGTTGAGGACATGGGTAAATGCAAGAATGAGCCAGTGGGTGGATGAATGGATTCACAAGAGCAAGGATGAGTGAGATATTGCATGAAGAGGATGAGTGAGATATTGCATGAAGAGGACGTACTGAGTGCCTAAACCAATCAAAAAGACTGAAAAGGCACTTTCATTTATAAGCTAAACTTGTTGACATTGCCAATGGTTGCTGTTTACAAGTATGGCCCATAATCTTTTACAATATGGCTCATAACGCTTTACTGTCTCTCCCAAATGTTTCACAATTAGGCAAGTGTTTCAAACATGTTAAGGCCCAAACTTACTGGATAGCACATCAATTATCTCATTCGATCTCTATGATATCCGAGAAAGACAAGGTACCTATATGGGTCACACTGGAACAATATTTACTGAAAACTACCACTCCTTTGGCGATTTATTATACTAAATGTCCTAAATTCTCACCATCCTCCAATCCAATCATTTACTCATCCCAATTAGTATGGCAAAAAGCACAGAAAGACAAGGTATCTATATGGGTCACACTGGAACAATATTTACTGAAAACTACCACTCCTTTGGCGATTTATTATACTAAATGTCCTAAATTCTCACCATCCTCCAATCCAATCATTTACTCATCCCAATTAGTATGGCAAAAAGCACATAAAATTATAAACTGTAACGTCCATATACATCTAAATGCTCCGTTATGGAATAACTCAGCGATTATGCATAGAGGAAAAGAGCTAAATTGGTTTGTCTGGAAAAATTGTAAAATCAACAACATATCAGACTTATATAATCGAGATAACTCCTTGAAATCATTTACACAGCTACAAGAAACATATCGACTCCCGATCTCACAATTTCATAACTATATACTATTGACATCGATTTTGAACCTTATAACATCCTTGAACTCGGAATCTTTGACTCACTGATCCATTGCACGCCATATTTATATATGGAGAAATTTTAAAGGCACGGTGTCTGGCCTTTATTCTTTACTAATTGACAAATCTTTTTCAGATAATACATCCAAAGATCTGCAATCCTGGTGGCCTACACGACTTAACATTACCTATACAGATAAAGCTTGGGCTAAACTTTTAGAGAATTATAATAAAGGGCTCCGTGATGCAAGGTTGAAATTTAACTATTTCAAAATTCTGCATAGATGGCATTGGTCCCCTTCGAAACTTTACTCTGCTAAACTTAGTAATGACTCCAATTGTTGGAGATGTGACCAGACCAATTGTGATATTGTTCATATCCTACGGGACTGTACTACACTCCAACCATTCTGGATACAAATAGCACAAAATTTAAGGAAAGTGATTCCCAATATTTCCCCACACTCACCTCGCCTATTTTTATTACATGATACCCATGGTCTAGGCATGCTTTCTTCACACTTATTCAGATGGCTCTCTACTGCAATTAGTGTAGCCAAAGTTAATATACTGCGTATTTGGAAATCGAATGTTTTACCACCTGCCCAAACGTGGTTAAAGGATATGTTTGATATTGCTCAGTTTGAAAGAATGCTATATAAACTGAATGATAATCTACAACAGTTTGATCAAATATGGAATGTATTTTTGACTAACTGACAACTTCATATTTCTTTGTTTATATCTTTATATGTTCAATGATTCATGAATAAGACCTCATGTTCTCATTATATTTTCAATATCATTGATAATTATCTTCTTTTAAAGATAGGTATAACTTTGTAATAATCTATTTTATCATTTTGACTTATTGTATATTTGTTTATTGTCTCTTTGTCATTAATCTCTGATCTGATATAATATACTTAACAATGTTTATTTATGGAAAGTATTTAACTATTTCATTGTACATTGGAATTTCTTTACTGTGAATTTATGCTTTTAATGGACAATTCATAACTATTTGTTCACTTATAAAAGTTTAATAAAGAATTGAAAAACAAACAAACATGTTAAGGTGTGGCAATTCCACATTATTCACATAACATGCATCAATATTATCTGTTTCGTACTTCATTGATTATGTTTTAATTTTTTACAAGGTAGCCAGGAGTTATTTCTGGTCGCCAAAGGTTCAGTGGTACAGCATATTTGTTAGCAGTCATCCCTTGAAGAGTTACTGCATTGTCCAATTCTTTGCTGTTCTTAGGGGAGCATCTCTGTTAACTAAGAGGGTTAAACTACATGACTAAGAAAAAACTTGGTGTGCTAATACCCATTTCAGCCGCTATACATCATCTTAAGTTAAATTCCATTCTATGCCTTGGAATTCCAAAAATAAATCAGCAGAGTTCTCATAGTCATGTGTGTTACCAAGGTGGTGAAAGGGATAATGGGAAAGTAGCAGGGAAATTATACAGTTTACCAAAACATTCATAATTCCACGTAGCACCTAGGATAGCATTTTATTGTGCTCTGTAGGTGTTTCTTCTGTTCTTACTCCCACAGCTTACCTGGTTCTCTTTGTATTGCAGGTGTCGGGAAGTCGTCACTTGTTCATCTTCTCTGCCAGAATCAGGTGCTGGGAAATCCTTCATGGACAGTTGGCTGCTCAGTGGATGTCCGAGTATGTTTTGTCCTTTGCTGCCATTTTTCAAAGAGTTGATTGTATGAGTGACTTATGCAAAAAATGTCCCTCTTGAACACCTAAAGGGATCTCACAAGAAGTCCAAACTTCAACATTTTAAGATTAATGTGTCTTTAATCTTTTGCAAGAATGATTTTATCTTATCAAATATAATTTCACTTGATGTGTTTCAGAGGCCTCTGCCAACCTTAATCAGGAGTAAACATTCTGTAACTGCCGCCATAGGATAAGTATACATACTTAAAGTTGGAACATATTATGCACAGTTCTTAACCCATAATTCCCCAAGGGCCCACTTGCAATTGTGTTTCAATACACTCATGACAACACTACTTCAAAGTTAATTTCATACATAATTTGCTGCATACTCAATGGCATTTCCCATGCTGGACACCTTCTTGGATAGTTTGTGCACTCATGCCCTTCTACTGCTGCTGTTCTTCCAAAACTAGATCTACAATATTAGAGTAACATTTTGAGTGTGAAAAACTTTACTTTTGTTTTCTGTCCTATACCTGGACTTGTATGTATAGTTTTGGAGTAACAAGTGCCTTTTAAAATTATATTGTTTTTCAAAAGAAGACATTTATTTTACCTTTTTCATTACTCTCTTTTGGCGTTTCAATGCAGAGTGTTTTTACCCACCAACATCCTTTTCTTCACAGAAGTTTCCTGTAAGTTTCCCCCCCTTTGTGGCTTTGATGCAACTTCACAAATTCAAAACTTCAATTTGGGTATTTGATGGCCATAGTAAAAAAAAAAAAAAGCTTTGTAGCATTTTATGTCATATCTCATATTCTCATTCTTGATTTATGTTCATTTAGCCTCATTTTCAATTTTCCTGGTAAAAAAACTGAAAGAAAGGTAAAGGGGGAGGTGGACATTACAAAGTTAAATGGCGTTTTGGAGAAAACTGTAATAGAAACTATGCATAATGGGTTGGCATGGTGGAATGAAGGAAGAGTACTTTAGGCCTATAAAGAAAGCAGGACCGAAACAGAAGGTCAGTGTGGTGGCTGACATGAGTTTATATCAGGAACCCATGGAGATGATGGGGTGGTATATTAGGAAATGATGGGGTACAAGTTAAGAGTAGCTTCATGTAATTTAAATGTAGCTAATAATAAGGTTACATTTCAAGCGGTTCTTAACTGGCTTAAAACATCTCAAGTGCCAGTCATCCTTTTGCAGGAAACTCATTGGAAGGACAAGGTCAAACTACCTAATCTTCCTACATGTATCGCCCACTCCTACTGTGTATCAGCCGACGCCGCGGTACGAGGTGTGGCAGTTTTGTTTTTGAGAAAATTTGCAGGCTGGATAAAGGGAGTATTTAGAGATCCGCAGGCAAGATGGTTAGTAGTTTCAGGTATATTGGCAGAAAAAGTGATCCACTTTGTAAGCTTCTGTGGCCCTATAGAGAATGCTGTAGCGCCAATGCAGGCTCTATATGTACATCTATCTTCACTGTCAGGCTATTTTGTAATCAGAGGGGATTTCAATTTAATATCCAATATCAAATGGGACACATCACGTAGGAATAAAGCGCAAAATAAACCAAGAGCCTGCCAAATGCTTTTTAAACAGATCTCGGATCCAGCATTAGTAGATGTGTGGCGGGCGGACCACCCCTCCAGGAGAAAGAATTTACACGTTATTCAAAAAGGTACAATACGGCATCAAGAATTGACTATATTCTAATCTCATTTGCACTGCAGTGGCAGGGGTTAGTAATACTTGCAAATTTATTTTTCTGATCATTCCGTTCCCTGGGTTAACATTAGTGAAACAGGAAATAAACAGAGCCGCCCACAATGACGATTGGATAGATCCTTCTTGGCAAAGGAAGGTTGGGTAGCAAATCTCAAAGTGTTGGTTACAGAATTTCTAGCGGTGAATAAGAATTCAGCCTCTCTATTTAGCATTTGGGGAGCCACTAAAGCTTATTTATGAGGGGAGACAATTTCCTTCAAGGCTTACCTACGGAAAATAGCTCGCGATCAAAGCAATTCACTTCAATGGGAACTAGAGCAGGCATTGAAAAGAAATCAATTACTACCCAGTCCAGAGACGGAATTATCATTGAAAAGAGCTCAGGCCAAACTAAGGGACTTCTATCTATCTCGAGAGATTCTCAATAGGCATACAAGCTTTCAGAGGCAGTATGAAGAAAGCGAGCATGCAGGTAGATTTCTGGCCTGGTCAGTTAAAAAAAAATCCAACTCTAATTTAATAAAAGCTATTTTTAATGAGGAGTTTGGTATAATGGTTAGCCAGCCTTAAGAGATAGAAAAAGCATTCCTCTTGCATTATCGTAAGTTGTGTATCGAGACGATGCAGGCAAATACTTTACAAATCAAACAATATTTAGACTCAGTGATACTGCCAAGTTTAGATCCTGGGGCACAAAATATATTAACGGTCCCTATCACTATTAATGAAGTAGTAGAGGTAATAAGGGGGGGGCCCTAATGCAAAAGCTTCAGGAGAAGATGGCCTTCCCATGGAGGTTTATAAAATATTAGAGGGTCAAATCGCCAAAATAGTAGTCGACCTATTCAACTAAATAATAGAAGGAGCTGAGGTCCCTTCAGCATTTTCCAGGGGGCTCATATTGCCTGATTGGCCTCCTAAATCAGGTCTATAAATTATTCACCAAGATAC
The DNA here is from genome assembly GCF_031143425.1 of Pleurodeles waltl. Lineage (NCBI taxonomy): Eukaryota > Metazoa > Chordata > Amphibia > Caudata > Salamandridae > Pleurodeles > Pleurodeles waltl. The sequence goes on along the minus strand of NC_090447.1, from coordinate 1,490,910,189 downwards.
TTGCAGTCCGTACAGCTCAGGTGGCGCAAGGGCTAATACATGAGGATCAATGCAGATTTTTAGCGGGGAGGCTGCTGTCCATCCATACAAATTTTTTGATCCAGGCGATGGATTATTTATCTCATAATCATCATCCGGCGGCGAACATAATGCTTGATGCGGAAAAGGCATTTGATCTTGTTCAATGGGAAGCATTGTGTTTGGTTCTAGGCAAGTTCGGCTTCCCAGGGAAGTTTACTCAGACGCTGCGTAGGTTATACATAGGGGCCCAAGCCAAGGTCTCGGTAATCAAACAAATAGTACGACTGGTACAGATTTCACGGGGTACGCAACAAGGTTGTCCTTTGTCCCCTGTGCTGTTTGCGATCTTTATAGAGCCATTGGCTGCAGCAATTCGGCAGGACCAATATATACAGGCTCCGCTTGCTTTAGCATCCAAGGTGAAATTATTCACCAATTATATGATCTTGTATCTTCATGCGGATTCGCGCAATATTGAGAGAGCTTTCTCTAAGATCAAGGCTTTTTCTGATTTGGGGGCCTATAAAATCAATCGGTCCAAATCAGAAGTCCTTTTGTATAATGCAGATATATCAGTTCTACCAAAGGATATCCGGTTAGTATCTTCATCTTCTAACACCATTAGCTATCTAGGCGTATATGTGTATAAAAACCCAGCAGATTTGTTTCAGTTGAACTACACGAGGGTTCTTAAAAAGATTCAAGGACTATTATCAAAATGGCAGGAATCCACTATGACGATTATAGGAAGGATTGCATGGGTCAAAATGATGATTCTCCCCTTGTTGTTATTTGTTTTTTCTAGTATAATTTTGAGAGTCCCTAAAAAGTACTTCCAAGAGTTGGATTCATTGTTTAGACAATTCATATGGAACCATAAGAAACCTCGTTTACAGATAGAGAAGCTAACTTTTACAGTGAATGGCACTCCCCGAAGTTCAAATTTACTATGAAGCTTCTAGTTTGGATTGGGCTTCAAAAGCTGCACAAATGCCAAACCTCAATTTCTATCTTAACCAAATGTTGTCAGAAACAAACATGCAGCTTTCACGCTTTCTTAAACATCCCTGCCTCCCAAAAAGGGTACTATATAAACTACCGGTAATGATACAGTTTAGTATATTATTAATACAGGCCACATATCAAATTTGTAATTTGATCAATCAATGAGATTTAGGGATACATGGATGATAGGCTTAGAAATTAGTCAAAGAAATGTTAAAAAGTGGGAAGTGGTAGGGATTAGGACCCTAGTGGATTTTTTTATAGGGGATCGTATCACAACACGGACACAGTGCGTAATGGAAAAAAACGGCATTTACGGAAGTTTTTTCCTACTGCCAAATCCAACATTTTTTACATTCAACGGAAAAAGTAATAGATGGCTCCAATGAAGCTATTGATCAGGCCTTTTATAATGATCAATTAGGCATTGGCAGATGGTATAAGACACTTCAAGAAGGGCGTGCAATTAAGGCAATATCCCAACTTTTGGTCGGAGTAGAACATATTACTGGGTGTAAAATGGGGATACAACAATGGCGAAAGCACGGGGTGTCACAAAAAGCACTTGGAGGGGCGAATCTCAAAAGAATCACATTTTATTCCAAACGGTTGCTTTATTACACCCCCATTAGAATAAAAGAAATGTACCCGGAGGCATCAGGTCTGTGCCCGCGCTGTCAAATGACACAGGGGGATTGGCTCCATATGTGCTTCTCATGCATGCACTTGGCTGGGTTTTGGGAAAAGATCTTTCAAAGGATTAGTGTCATGATATCATACAAGCTAGCTCCTAGCCCATTAGTGGCACAGTAGGGTATCACGCAAAGCATAGATTTGTCTATATCTACTAGACAAATAATATTTGTGGGCACCTTGATAGCCAAATCACTGATTCTTCAAGCATGGAAATCACCGGTACCCCCCATGTGTGCGGCATGGAAGGCAAAGATAGAGGCAATACGGGTTAAAGAAAAGTTGTATGCCCAACGAGTTGGAGCTTTACGGAGATACCAGAGTAAATGGGGGCAGATAAGCAGTGTGGAGAATGATTGAGACTGTGGGGAGATGGAGGTTAAGATACAAGACCCCTCTTACAGATCTACTTCCAGATATATTTGCTTAATTATTATTGGGAGAAGGGCATTCTTAATAATTGTAGTACATTAGATCGATTTACAGAAATTGTGTGCCATGATGCAATAGGACTAAGTTTGGATCTATGTAATGTAATTGCACCCCCAGCTCAAATATTAAATAATTTTTTTTTTAAAAAGACAGCGAAGGAAAGAAGAGGCATCTTGGGAGAAGTGTGACAAAGATTAACAGAGGTTAACAGAGGCAATGTAAGATAAACCAAATGGGTGATGTCTCCTTACGTACAAACACAACAAAAGTGGGGGACCTCAGGTGTGGTCCCTCATTTTTATGGTAAAAACTATGAAGAGAAAAAAGGATTGAAGATCAATGTGAGCTAGACAAGATAGGGATTTGTTGAAAAATAAAAGAGCACTCACAAGGTTGGTTTTGACAGTACTTTAAATGACAACCTAGTTAAAAACATCTGTGGTTTAAGAAATAAACGTTTCGCCTGAACTTGGTTCAAAAGGTGTGTTATCTACCGACATGACATGATTCCTATTTTATTTGTTTTACAAACTTGATTGTACAGGTGCCTAGATGGGCTGTTATAGAGATAGATATGTTGTTGAAAGGTCATGTTTGAAACAAGCAATAATCCCAAAGATATAGCCAATGACATTTGAAATCACACTCAAGGCTAACATAGACAGCTACGACTGAGCCTCGGTTGCCTTACTTGGGTGGGGGGAGAAAAAGACCCAGTCTTCGATGGGATTCGTTTGCGATCAAATGTGGCCATCTGTATCTCTGAGCATGAGACAAATTATTGGAAGGACAGGCTAGTTCAAAATAAAGGGCCTTTTTACGACCCTGGCAGAGGGGATTACTCCATCACAAATGTGGCGGATATCCCGTCCGCCGTTATTATACGTTCCATAGGACATAATGGAACTTTTAATACAATGGATGGGATATCAGTCACATTTGGGACAGAGTAATCCCCTCCTCCAAGGTCGTAATCGGGCCCATAGTGTAGTACCATGCATACTGGTGGACGGTGTTGCCAGCATCACCCAGAAGATGTCCTAGTTACACCATATAAATGTTAAACACTGAATCTACACACAAGTTGGCTAGGAAACCAAGTAAATTGATTTACTTTCCTTTCGTTAACAGATCAAATACAAATACTACATACATTCTCTTAAATAATAATACAAAAGAATCCAATTCTAGCACGAGTTACTGCAAAAGGAATTTGATAGTTTGGCAAATGTTTAAACAGTTCACTTAACTTTTAGGCAGATGATTTTAGGGGCAGATGTATCAAGCCTATTTGCATTCACAAATAGCCTGATTCAAAGTTTGAGAATGCAAAAAGGCATTTTGGTATGTATTAATCCCAAATTGCGATTTGGTAACATGTTACTGAATCGCTGTTCGAGAGTGAGAATGTATACCGATTCGGTATTTGGAAGGGGCGTGCCTTGGGCATTCCTTCCAAATACCGAATTGGAATGGTATGTATTGTTGTTTTGCGACCCAGTTACAGTCACAAAACAATTCCGAACTGGTAGTAACTCATTCGCAAATGGGAAGAGGTCACCATGTGCCCCCTTCACCTTTGAGAATGTAAAAAATAGTATTTTTTAAGAGCAGGCAGTGGGCCAATGGACTTCTGCCTGCTCATAAGAATTGAAACGTAAACATTTCATTTGCTTTTTTGAACACACATCCCGTTTTACTTTAAGGAAAATGTGCTGCATTTCAAAAGATACAAATTGCTTTATTTAAAAGCAATCATTGGCATGGTGGTCTGCTGAACCTAGCAGGCCACCATCCCTTTGATGGCTGCGATCCCTAATGGGTAGCAAGTTGCAACTTACCTCATTAATATTCATGAGGTAAGTCCATTTGCGATCTACTAGGAATCAATATTTGGAAATAGAAATACTTCATACATAAGGAATATCAATTTCCTAATTGTGATTTGGAGAGTATCACAAGTAGGAAATCAATATTCCTAATGTTGGTACATCTTAAATTAAGTCCTTCTAGTTTTTTAAAGTCTCATCACCTCCAACTGTACAGTTATAAGTGGCTTTGATTATAAAAAAAACAAAAGGAAGTTTTAGTAGAGGTGCTAGGTAGAATTTCTGGGCTTCACAGTTATAAATTACAAATATAGAGCCCTACAGTTATAATTACATTTTAACATCCTGCGGTATATGAGACCTTTACTACTTAACTCTTTTTTTTGCTGATCCAGCTAAGATTCCTTCTTTTTTTCATTATTTGTATGATTGTTGTTGCATTGTCATCACAGGTCTGCGTAACAGGTGTCAATCAATCAAATAATTTCTTAAGCGCACTGCTCACCCGGTAGGGTCTCAAGGCATTGGGGGGAGGGCGGCCGGTTACTGCTCGAAAAGCCATGTTTTTAGGTGCTTTCTGAAGGTTAGGAGGTCCTTGGTCTTGTGTAGGTTGGTGGGGAGGGAGTTCCAGGTCTTGGCGGCGAGGTGGGAGAAGGATCTGCCGCCGGAGGTGGTTCGTTGGATGAGGGAGACTGTAGCGAGGGCAGCGGAACGGAGCTGGCGAGTTGGTATGTAGAAGTTTACTCGTTCGTTGAGGTAGGCCGGTCCAGTGTCGTGGAGGGCTTTGTGAGCGTGGACAAGGACCTTGAAAATGATCCTCTTGTTGATGGGCAACCAGTGTAGGGATCTGAGGTGTGTTGATATGTGTTCGTGGCGAGGGAGGTTGAGGAGGAGCCGTGCGGCCGCGTTCTGGATTTGCTGGAGTTTTCTTTGAAGTTTGCCTGTGGTACCTGCGTAGAGGGCGTTGCCGTAGTCCAGTCTACTGCTGATGAGGGCGTAGGTGACAGTTCTTCTTGTTTCTAAGGGTATCCATTTGAAAGTCTTGCTTAGCATGCAAAGGGTGTTGAAGCAGGAGGATGATATGGCATTGATTTGCTGGGTCATGGAGAGGGATGAGACCAGTTTGATGCCAAGATTGCGTGCGTGGGTGGTGGGTGGTGGGTGTTGGGGGTGGTCCGAGGGTGGTGGGCCACCAGGAGTCGTTCCATGCTGTCTTGTTGGGGCCGAAGATGATGATCTCTGTTTTGTTTGAGTTCAATTTGAGGTGGCTTGCTGTCACCCATTGGGCGATGTCGAGGAGTCCGGCTTGCAGGTGTAACAGATAAGCTGTTGCAGTAGATTGATTGGGAGCACAGTTCTCAGCTTTACTGCATAGTGTAAGGAGACTGCAGCTTTCACCTCCTTTGACTTGCAAACAGCTGCCTGGGCTCAAGAATGTACTTGCTTTCTAGTCTTTAAACCTTCAGGGGGTGCAGCCATGGCTAGCAGTGAGACAAGGAGGACAGAAAGTGAATGGTTTCAAATCAGGACACTAACAAGTCAGTAAATCAATTGTCACTGACTTGCCTTATCCCAACGTCTGCCAAAATTGCACGGTTACTAAGAATCAGGGCATACCTTGATGTGTAAAAATATATGTCCTGTGTTCTATGACCACCAGATGCTGCATTTCACCCACAAACATACTTTTTGTTTTCCTTCTTAGATCCATGAATACAAAGAGGGGACCCCTGAGGAGAAGACGTACTACACCGAGCTCTGGGACATCGGTGGATCTGTGGGCAGCGCCAGCAGTGTGAAGAGCACTAGGGCCGTGTTTTACAACTATGTTAATGGTGAGATTGATGATCCCCAAGAGAGACACCTGTGTCATGAACCCCTCCAACATTTTATTTGTTTATTATTTATGTTTATGGCTTACCAGTCTGGCACAATAGGAACTGTGTTCAAATAAATAGCAATGAAGCAGAGAGACCTGAGTTGCAATACTTGCTTCCCCCATTTAACAGAAATTCTTATCTTCCTCTGCTTCTTTTCTCTTTCACGCCATGATGCGCTCTGCAGTCTATCCTTTACATGACCAGTTTACCTGGAACTTGCTCTAAAACTTCAAAGCAAGGTCTGAATAATTCCTGTAACCATAACTTTCTTTCTACTAAAACAGCCGGGTGTTCCTGCCCTGTATTTAGTGTGCAAGGGATCCCTGATCTAACTCTAACTTTCTATCCTGTAATTAAGAGTTTAAAGCCCCAACTTCAACAGGCTAGCCTGTTCTCAATTTGATTCCGTCAGGAATTTACCACCTTTACTTTTCGCTTGGTATTCTAGTATCTAGAGTTTGAGCTTTTTGGGTGGAGATATGTTCATATAATCAAACAAGTCTCACACACCTGTGTGAACTTACCTGTCTTTCAAACCAAGAGCATGTTGCCAATCTCGCAACTGGCATGTTCTGTGAAGCAAAGGATCTACCTTTATTCTATTCAGCTTTTTGATGTGCCACAAGGCATATTGTGCGCTTGTATATTTTCCTTATGTAGTATGTTACAGTGGTATTGGCAGTAGAAGAACAAGTTCTTTCATGCCAGGTAGCCAGTCTCTGAGGAAAGCAATGAAGGGATATAAATACGAAGTTAGTTTCACATCACAGTACGGCTATTAGGCTTTGCTGTGTAGCAAGTTCCCATGTCTTGTAGGAGAGTTACTACTGTGCATCTTTTACACTGCTCAGATTGTGCAGATTTTTGTTGTTGTTGACAATGTAGAGCTTTGATCACAGAGGTAAATATAAGGGAGTCAGGTGCTTCTTGGTTGAGAGAGTTTGTTGAATAAAGGTGACTCTGTCACTGCAGTAAATCTCATTCATGCTCTAAGATATTTTACTAGAAAGCAAACTGGAAAGAAAAGAAATCAATTACACTAAGAAATCTACACCTCCTGAAATCGCCAATAATTTGCTTATCAAATTGTGCTATATATGGCTCAAGATGCTATAAGCAACTTAGTACAGTGAGATACATAGTCCTCATGAACATTCTGGCATATACATTTTGAGGAGCAGTCCATGTTTATTCAACACCCTCAGCCTCTTCCTCGTCTACTCTCAACAATGCCCTTTTCCTCTATAAAAGGTCTTTTTGTGGAGAAAACATGCACTGTTTTATTCTAGAGCAGGCTTGCAGAGTCGCAAGGAAGGTGGGATATTTGCGGATTAAACTACTTAACGCCTGGTAACCTGGGCGTAATGTCTGCCTCCTAGGGGGTGACTTACTAGGACCTCACACCAAATTCTCAAGACAAATGTCTACCTTTTTATTCAAAGGGTCAATCATCGTGGCTCCACCAAGTGCATGAAAGGAAAGGAAAAAAAAAAGAATCTGAGTTGTACAGCAACACAGTGTTCCATTTACGTGGTGACGGCTGGCAGTAGGGCAATGAGCCTATTATTGCCATGAATTGTGGGAACAATGTGTGTCTTTTTAGTCTTTTCTTTGGCCGGGCAAGCCCTTGCTTGAGTTCCAAAGTATCGGATACCCATGTCAGTGATGAACAATCACCATAGGTAGGTGGTTTGCAATCATAGCAGTTTACAGATTTACAAAAACGAATTACTAGAGGATTTACAAGGGAACAAGACTTATTATTCTTTACAGCCGTAGGAGTTTGAGCCTCGTATTGTATTGTATTGTATAGTAATAGTATTTATATAGCGCTTACTACCCCTGACGAGGCGTTGAATCGCTTTTCGGTGAGTAGCACGCTACTCTGGAACCCAACAAGAATTAGTGATGGATTAGTATCGGGAAATATGAGTACAGTTTTAGTATTATTATGAGTTAATTTGAGGCGCTAATTGTCCCATGTGGTAGTTGCTGGTTTGAGTGAAGAAATGTTCATATGATTTTCCACCTGCCTGAAATACACTTGAGATAAGAGTCAGGTGTTTGGTACAGTCAAACCTTTGAAGCGCTTCAGAACTCAAGGTGGTATTTAAGGATTCTTTTTGTGGTTGGGAGTGAGTTCCACAGAGACCATTCCATGGTGGAATGGTCTGAAGCATGGCCAGTTGGGATATTCTTTGAGGGTAGCTTGAGCTGTAATAAGGTCCTGTGCATGAATGGGTGAGGGATGCAGAGAGCCATGAATTAGGTATGTCTTCCTTACTGGAAACTAGTGGAGAGCTTGAAAAGAGAAAGTGGTGTGATTGCGACTATCTGGGAGGCTGGGAGTGGCAGAACTAGTGTAGGTCAATTCATAACAAGTACTTTGTATGCAAGTAGGTGATCGCATGTGGTCGATTCAAATGCTGACACCAGCAAAAAAGAGCGCACTGACCTGAAAGACCAGATTGTTAAGAAACAAATATATAAAATACGAAATCACACACACTTGTTCTCTCTATACATATCTGTCGCTTGACAGAAGGTCAAAGGAATGCTAAAACGTTATGTAGAAAGGAGAGCGGAGGCAGGGGATCACTGAGCTCGAACGAGAGAATGGATAGAATTCTTCAACACGTGGTGTACACAAACATTCCCAGTCTCACCAGTGTAATAGGTCTTACTCCCAGCTCACCATTCTGCAGTCTCTGTCTTTAATTGTTAGTATTACATATTCAGACACTGTCCTTCAGTTAACAACAATTGAAAACGTGTATACTTTGCCAATACCCATAAAGAATAATGAGTTGTGAGTATTTGTGAAACTACTTGTGTTAGAACTAGCACTTTAACATGATCAATACTGTACTTGCAAAATAACAATGGATTGGGTTGCGACCCGAGTAATTACAAGTGGTTCAGAATAATTCAAGAATTCCATCCATCACTTTTTTTGTGTACTTTAGTGTGTGGCAGTAAGTGGGGTGGGCATCCCCAGACTTGGGTCCCGTACACACTGTGTCACTGGAACTGAGTTATACCTGGCTGATGAGCCCTAACTTGGATGAATCCAGTCCTGCTTTGCTTGTGTCCGGTACAGAGAGGCCCTGGCCTGGCAGTTCAGGCTGGACTGTTCCTACTGGATCAGCATCAAGAAGTATTTGCATATGACTGTTTTCAAGCTGCGGTGGCATGGTGTGCAAAAAACAGTGGACTGGGATGCTGCCCCAGTAATCGCCAGTAGCTGAGATTAATTCAAGCAATCCCACATGTTTTTGTATACTTTAGTGATCCTATACTTGATACCATCATTTTGATAAACAAGGTTTTAGTTTCTGATTAATGGTTGGTTAGATTAGTTGGATTTCTTTTGCTTTCAGGCATCATACTGGTCCATGATTTGACCAACAAGAAGTCATCTCAGAATCTCTACCGCTGGTCCCTGGAAGCGCTGAACCGGGACCTTCCACCAACGGGAGTCCTGGTAACCAATGGGTAAGATCACTGCTTACATTGAGATCACAAAAACCAACTAAAAGAGGGGTTTGGAAAAAGGGAGATTTGGGTAGAAAAATCCTGGTACTGTGTATAGAGCTCCCAATACATGTACAAAAACAAGGTATACACAGTTCCACAACGTAAGTATAATCAGGAAAACCACATTGGGTCCTGATCTAAGGAAAAGATCGTAAAAAAGAGAGAAGAAAGAAGAAAGAAAGCCAGGTCCCTGGAAAAGTAATTATTTTGGAACAAGAGCCCTCACTCACCAAAGGTGACATGCTTCATCCACGGGCTTTGCTCCACGTCAGGCCGGCGCTGCAATGCCTGACGGGCCCCTCAAGGGGGGCTCTTTGCCGGAGATCTTTTGAGCTATATGCCCGGTTTAGAAAGAATAGGGTATAGGATTGGAAAAATTCTATTTAAAAATAACTAGAGGTTAGGCAAATTTTATTAAATAAACCAACCACTGTCATGATTAAAACCAAAGAGCGGGGAGAGAAAAGAACAAGGTCTACGCTCCCCAAAAAATTATTCACTTCCTCACTCAATTTGAGGTTAGGAATTGTACGCACAGGATCCCCTGTACGATTCACCAGAAGGTCAACATGTTTCTCGCTATTGATGTCCTATGGATCTAACGCGATTCTTCAGGACCTAAACTGCCTAATCCTATGTGTAAATATAACCTATAATAAGGAATATTAGTACAATGCAGGGACCCTCCTCATACTAGTGGATGGGCCGCATCAGGTAAAGCACCAAGTAACAGAGGTCCTACTGAGTTGGGACCTGTCCGAAGTTTGCGGCATCACCTGCCCCGTCTCGGTGTTCCTGGAATAGGGGATTCCTAACCTCAAATTGAGTGAGGAAGTGAATAATTTTTTGGGGAGCGTAGACCTTGTTCTTTTCTCTCCCCGCTCTTTGGTTTTAATCATGACAGTGGTTGGATTATTTAATAAAATTTGCCTAACCTCTAGTTAGTTTTAAATAGAATTTTTCCAATCCTATACCCTATTCTTTCTAAACCGGGCATATATCTCAAAAGATCTCCGGCAAAGAGCCCCCCTTGAGGGGCCCGTCAGGCATTGCAGCGCCGGCCTGACGTGGAGCAAAGCCCGAGGATGAAGCATGTCACCTTTGGTGAGTGAGGGCTCTTCTTCCAAAATAATTAATTTTCCAGGGACCTGGCTTTCTTTCTTCTTTCTTCTCTCTTTTTTTACGATCTTTTCCTTAGATCAGGACCCAATGTGGTTTTCCTGATTATACTTACGTTGTGGAACTGTGTATACCTTGTTTTTGTACATTGAGATCACTGCATGTTTTTTTTCATCCTGATCTCTTCTAAACCATCAAACTTCAGTCACTGAAACAGTCCTGCATGTTTAAGTCACTCTTTCCCACCTCGCAGCGAAAGCCTTCCTTCCTGTTTTTCATATAAAATTGTGATCATCCAAATCATGCTCTGCACCCTTCTTTATGCTTTTCTCCCACATTTCTAATTGCTGCATTTTCACTCTCTGATGCTGGGTTTGACTACTTTCCTCTAAACTTTCCAGTGGATGAAACATGTTAGTCCATTCTGGCGATTCCTCCTTTGACACCTCCAACTTTTTCTTTCATTAACCCACAAGCCTGCTTGTCCAGCGTACTGGTCCTCCGTACTTCTTACTTGAGGCATTATTTTCTGTCTTTAAAATAGCCAGTATGCTTCATCTGTGTCTGTCCTGCCCCTCCTAAGCAAGCTGACTGCTAATATCCCCGCCATCCAAATTATCCTTTCTTCCCCAGAGCCCTTGAGCATTTGGTGTTATTCTGCTCTTAACCCTATACCTCTTCTCCCATGTACTAAATTAGTTACAGTCTGACACCCACAAATTCCAATCCACTGAAATCACTATCACTAATGACTCCAACTTATTTACCTTTCTTTACCACAACCAACTCTTCTCAGTCCTTCTGATTCATGGCCTGTTTACTGCATTCAGCACAGTCACCCGCTCCGTTGTGCTCCTGCCGTACGGTTGGGACAAAGACACTAAACTGGTTCTCCTTTTACGTAACCTTTCCTTCTTTATCTACTGGCGTTCTCACTCTGAACACTTACTTCGCTACCAGCGACACAGTGGTGTCTCCTTGTTTTCCTCTTGCTTTTCACCCTAGCATTCCTCTTGGTCTCCCTTGTCATAGTGTTCATCCGCATTGATCACATCCTATGTGGTCCTTCATATGTTTGCAATTTTCTGTTTGTGTTCACAGCCAAAGTAAATCACAAGAAGCAGTACCTGATCCACATTAGCATGATTATACCAAAGTCCCCTCAGGCTTTCTTCCTCTTTAGCTTTTTAGCCCATGTCACAATTCTGACAATCCTCATGTCTTTCTCTTGTGCATAGAGACTATGACCGGGAACAGTTCGCCGATAACCAAATTCCATTGCTGGTGATTGGGACCAAGTTGGACCAAATCCCTGAACAAAAGCGTAATGACGTTCTGTCCCGGACAGCCTTTCTAGCAGAAGATTTCAATGCAGAAGAAATTAACCTGGTTAGTATTCTGTAACTGTGTGGCCAGAGGTTTGGATTTAATGTTTTTTTTTTGTGAGTTTGCTCTTGAAAATGACAAAGGGAGTTATACTACCAATCCGGGGCAATTTGTCTGCACAGGTCTGCCACAAATAAAAAAAGAAATATATATGTCATTATTCATATCCAGTTGCCCTACTGTGGTGTGCAAGGAGTCTGCTTTTTAAAATGTGTTGTGATTTTATTAATTGTTTTTCTCTTTAAATGTACATTATTGTACATGAGTTCATAAAGTTATTGCACAGCCACTGCTCGCTTCATACATCAAATTCAGACTTGCCATATCTTGTTCCTCAAGCAGGCAAATTTGCTACCTGGAGTGAAAGGGTGCGTCAAACTACAAGTTGCAGTTTAAACGCACTAAAATAAGGAACCATCCCGAGAAAACATATTTAACTTCAAATGAAATGTAAATATTGAAATACTGGTAAAATTATTACATTGCCTAAAAAGATAAAGTAGTTAAAACATATTGAATTGTTTCTTACAATCAGAAAAAAATACAAATCTCAGCTAACTTGGACAGTAGAAGTAGGGATGTGTATGGTAAAAGCCCTAGATATGAGACAGAGGCAGGTGAACTACAACAAGATACAAAGATAGTTGAGAATATCTTGGAAGTTAAAGGTGGCAAAAAAAAGAGATAGGACAATAGTGAGTGTTATCTATTAAGCCATGACACATTAGGTTATTTTATGCACTGCATGCTGCCTGAGATGTGCAGGGTTTGCCTGCCTTTATGTTAGAATTTGAGGAGGCGTCTACACCTTCCTTTCTCTTCTCTCGTTGCAAAGATTCCCCGTAAGCTTAATAACAATTGGGGGTGCACTTTTGTCTTGGTTTTCAGATCTGTATACCATTATTTGGGATATGTTGTTACTCCATTGTCACTTCCAAAGTTCTGGCCTCGCTACAAGTGCCAGGTCCCACACCCACCACTTTTACCTTATAACTGATAGCTTGAGTCTTGGATAACCGACTTTTGTTTATTTAAACTTGTCATAAGCAAATGTTGGGGTACTAATGGCTGCAAGTAAAACACTTCGAGGCCTGTCAGTTGCCACAAAATTGTTGTTCAATCTATCACAATTAGATTGCAGCATTTCTTTGTACCCGTGTCTTCCAAAGTACACTTTGGCCAAACTCCAGCTTTTACACAAAGTAGCTGCCTTTCTTATTCATGGATTGGTGTGCCAAGACCATATTTCTAGCAAACTGGTAAAGCCTTTCTACCTTCTAATCTTCAGAAGAGTTGTCTTCAAATGTTTTTGTATTTGGCATCAATATTTATACATTTTGGGTCTCAATTGCCTCAGTCTTGCTTCTCGAGATACCATCTGACCAGCATCCTTGATTTGCTTCTGTGGGTGTTCAGAAGGTCCACTAAACCAAGCTTACCAATTGCAGAGGTGGTGCTTATTCCTACTTGGTTCCTAAGAGCTGGAATCTCCTTACCTCTGGCCTCCTAATGCAAGCCCATGTTATCCCGTTCCCAAACGCCTTCTAAACCCGGCTTTTCACGCTTTTAAAATGAACATGCTCTGATTCTGTTCCAGGGATGTGCTTAGTTATGTACTATCTTTTACTATTCACCTAACTGGGCGATGTCTACAGGTATATGCTAGGAATTTGTGTCTAAAATTTCCAGGTAGGTGGTAACTTGGGCACATTTGTCCTCCTTTACGTGATTAAGGATTTCTGCCATCCAATGGGACGTAAACCTGGTTCCCTGCGTATTATGCATAGAACCTTCAAGTGGATGCACTTTTGTACGTAAAATGTATATTCCAGATGTCTGCCTGTGTTTTTACATATCCTCTCAATACTGTGATGAAGGATAGTGATTTTATTTCTTTAACGGGCGCTCTATTGCCCTGCTTTGAAATGCTATTACTCGATGAGCCCTTATGGCCTCATACTTCTGTGTCTTACCCGTATTAAGCTGTATCACAGACCACTACTCCTATTGTGCTGTGTATGATGGTGTTTTTGGAATAAAGCAAACTGCTGCTTTTGCATTCTTTATTTCCTCCCTCTGTCTAATCTCGGTGATGTCAAGCTTAACACTGCATATGTCACTGGGGAAAGACTGGCTGGTAGCTATGCAGGAGTATTGGTGGTCCCCTGTACAACTGAATAGGGGTAAGATACAGAACTAGAATTTGTATAGGCAAGAGAACTATCCAGTTAACAAACACACATCCTTGCAGGTGCATATTGTTGATATTTAAAAACAAATGTGAGAGCCTGAACTAGCAAGATTAGCAATGTTTGCTAAATACATGATAGCATAAAGGGTATGAAAAGTACTGTTCAGTTATGTGTTTCTAAGACTTCCTGGAACAGGAGTTAACATTTTTAAAGGATAGGTTTGTACACTTATTTAGAGATCTTACGAGTAAGCCCATATGAGGCAATATTAGGCCAAGTTGCGACATGGTGCACTAGAGAAGATCCTAAATTGTTACACTGTCAAATAAGATTCTGTACTATAAGATACATCTCTCAGCTCAAATTTTCGAGATGTTGTTTTGCGCTTTACTGGAAATGTAGGACCAACGGTGCTAATTCTGTTTTGACCAAAACAAGGTAGCATGTAAATAGAAGATTACGTATATTGTAACATTTTGTTGATAATAAAGTCCCTTATGATTTGAAAGTCTTTTATTGTGTTAGATTTCCATAGAGTGAACCATGTTTTATTTTTTGTTTATATAATACAGGGAGTGCAGAATTATTAGGCAAGTTGTATTTTTGAGGATTAATTTTATTATTGAACAACAACCATGTTCTCAATGAACCCAAAAAACTCATTAATATCAAAGCTGAATATTTTTGGAAGTAGTTTTTAGTTTGTTTTTAGTTTTAGCTATGTTAGGGGGATATCTGTGTGTGCAGGTGACTATTACTGTGCATAATTATTAGGCAACTTAACAAAAAAAATATATATACCCATTTCAATTATTTATTATTACCAGTGAAACCAATATAACATCTCAACATTCACAAATATACATTTCTGACATTCAAAAACAAAACAAAAACAAATCAGTGACCAATATAGCCACCTTTCTTTGCAAGGACACTCAAAAGCCTGCCATCCATGGATTCTGTCAGTGTTTTGATCTGTTCACCATCAACATTGCGTGCAGCAGCAACCACAGCCTCCCAGACACTGTTCAGAGAGGTGTACTGTTTTCCCTCCTTGTAAATCTGACATTTGATGATGGACCACATGTTCTCAATGGGGTTCAGATCAGGTGAACAAGGAGGCCATGTCATTAGATTTCCTTCTTTTATACCCTTTCTTGCCAGCCACGCTGTGGAGTACTTGGACGCGTGTGATGGAGCATTGTCCTGCATGAAAATCATGTTTTTCTTGAAGGATGCAGACTTCTTCCTGTACCACTGCTTGAAGAAGGTGTCTTCCAGGAACTGGCAGTAGGACTGGGAGTTGAGCTTGACTCCATCCTCAACCCGAAAAGGCCCCACAAGCTCATCTTTGATGATACCAGCCCAAACCAGTACTCCACCTCCACCTTGCTGGCGTCTGAGTCGGACTGGAGCTCTCTGCCCTTTACCAATCCAGCCACGGGCCCATCCATCTGGCCCATCAAGACTCACTCTCATTTCATCAGTCCATAAAACCTTAGAAAAATCAGTCTTGAGATATTTATTGGCCCAGTCTTGACGTTTCAGCTTGTGTGTCTTGTTCAGTGGTGGTCGTCTTTCAGCCTTTCTTACCTTGGCCATGTCTCTGAGTATTGCACACCTTGTGCTTTTGGGCACTCCAGTGATGTTGCAGCTCTGAAATATGGCCAAACTGGTGGCAAGTGGCATCGTGGCAGCTGCACGCTTGACTTTTCTCAGTTCATGGGCAGTTATTTTGCGCCTTGGTTTTTCCACACGCTTCTTGCGATCCTGTTGACTATTTTGAATGAAACGCTTGATTGTTCGATGATCACGCTTCAGAAGCTTTGCAATTTTAAGAGTGCTGCATCCCTCTGCAAGATATCTCACTATTTTTGACTTTTCGGAGCCTGTCAAGTCCTTCTTTTGACCCATTTTGCCAAAGGAAAGGAAGTTGCCTAATAATTATGCACACCTGATATAGGGTGTTGATGTCATTAGACCACACCCCTTCTCATTACAGAGATGCACATCACCTAATATGCTTAATTGGTAGTAGGCTTTCGAGCCTATACAGCTTGGAGTAAGACAACATGCATAAAGAGGATGATGTGGTCAAAATACTCATTTGCCTAATAATTCTGCACTCCCTGTAATGTTCCATAATAAGAATTAGCTCTTGAGCAAGCACCAAAAGCGCAACAATTGCATTGAGAAGCATCCCAAAAAGATTTACAGTACAACATTTTCAAATATTATTATATATCATATGTGTGAAGAAGTTGTATATAGTGTGTATCAATAAGTATTTTTCATTGAATTGATTTAAGGTACCCCTAGGAAAATACAGAATATATGAATACATACAATCTGAAGTATTAATGGAAATGACTATAATGTGTGTTAACTCTCTGATCCATAAACCGAAGCTTGTGCCCAGAAAGCAACAGCTCACGAACAATTGAGAACAGCCCTAAAAACAGATAGA
The DNA here is from genome assembly GCF_031143425.1 of Pleurodeles waltl. Lineage (NCBI taxonomy): Eukaryota > Metazoa > Chordata > Amphibia > Caudata > Salamandridae > Pleurodeles > Pleurodeles waltl. The sequence goes on along the minus strand of NC_090447.1, from coordinate 1,490,893,628 downwards.
AGGATCAGAAAACAAACTATTATTGTAGTAAATGGTGAGCTGAAAGAACCAGGGGTTATAAAATGTATTCCCAGGTATAGATTGTAATTCAAATTGGCATGATCAGTCTGGCAGGAGAAAATAAGAGAACATATTTGCACAGATCATGCGTCAGTTTACAGTGCTTAAAGGGGATCCCTTCAAATCAAAGCCTTGGGAGTTCATTGGGGTGTTGTTGGGGACACCTGCACTGCTGCTGTATAGAGGATTTCTGGCTCTTAAACACACTATTTAGCAACAATGAGAAGCAGCAAATACGCAGTAAGAAACGTGCATTCTAACGTACACATAAAGGCCAGAGTTTCATGGCTCTGTGTATTCTGTCACGGTCCATTCCATCTGTCCTTGGTGCTCAGTGATAACTTGTTAATGAGTCACTGTATGAATTGCACAATCCTCTAACTGTTTGACGTGTTCTTTGTCTGCAGGACTGTACGAATACGCGATACCTGGCAGCGGGCTGCTCCAACGCAGTCAAACTCAGCCGCTTCTTTGATAAGGTGCGGTACGCCTCTCTGACTGATACCATGAAGTGTCTAAAGTTACCTTTGTCTACTGTGTGGGTAATTGTTTGAAAAGTATCTTTACATTTTACACAATCCTCTGCTGATGGGGAAGATTAGTAAAAGTTAAGTCTGAAGAAAATGCCCAAAATGGGTAACTAGTGCTATAGGTGATCTAACATTTCATTTTTCCCTATGGATTATTCTTCATGTTCGCAGTATTTAGAAATGTCTCATGCTGTCGAGGAGGTTCGGAAATTGAGTGATTATTTACAGGCAAGTTCTAGAACTGTTGCTACACGTAAGTAACCTTTCCTTATTGTGGTGTGAGGCCAGGCAGAGTTATTGAGAAGCGAGCAAGATATATGTTTTTGCACACACGGTCATTCACTGACCACTATGCAGCTTCATCCATCACTTAGTCTCCTCATTCACAAACGTTTACTAATGTGGCATTCAGAGCTATATTATGAGGTCAAATCATTCAAACGAAGAGGATACTCAGTCACTCTGCCAGAGATCCTAGAAGAGCAGCATAGTAGTTTGGGTTTCCAGAAAAAAACATGCATTTTTGTAAACCTTGGTCATATGCCTCTATCCAGATGATACTGTTTTCACTGTGGCTGCCAATCAACCCACCACTTCTTTTTAGTGCAGAAAGGTTCATTTAGAGATACCTCTGTTCACGTTCCATGCTTACATGGTTCTTAGAGGTCCATATGCCAAAACTTTTCTAGTGCTGCTTAAAATGTGATGGTTGCAGGATTAGTTGAAGATCACTTGAGTCTGTGTGCAGCCTTCTGGAATGCCATCGACCATAAACAGTTCTGTTGGAACTGTTCAAGAAGAACAGAGGCAACTTTAAAAGTTACACATTTTAGCCTGCCTTGAAAAATACATTTTATTTATATTTTTGTGGGTCTTCTGAACTGCTCAGGGAACGTCAGTTTCTGATACAATAGGAAGATGGCATGTTGACCACTGAAAACATGTCCCAAGACCCATTCTTGGGATGTAGCACAGCATGAAATCACAGCAAGAAGACAATGTCGCACTGCTCTCCACCCAATATGTTTAGTTTGTTACTTTTGCATCCAGTTTCCTCTATTACCAACTTGTTCCGCATAGCCTATTGCCACAGTTAGGTCAAGAAAACTCTCCCCAAAAGTACACTATAATTTTTTTTAAGGGTGTACATAGTTAGGACCCAGTTTCTATAGAAAAAGCTGTTTTTTACTTGCCTACATCTTTGGTGCCGCTTGACAAATCTTCACAAAACTTTCCCAAATAATTCGACAGTCACCTCAGCTGCTCTCTGGAAAGTTTCAGGGTGATCCATCAAGCAGGGGCTGACATAAAAGGGGGGTGAAAAAAGGAGCATTTCCATTGTTAATTCCCATAGGAAATTTTGAACAGCAATAGCACTTGAACCACTGGACGGAATGACACCAAATTTGGCAAAAAAATTGCTCTTGGTCCAAAAAGAGCCCTTTTTGTTGTTTGATGTAAATCTATTCAGTAGTTTTTGAGAAATTAAGTGAATCCAAATTTGTATATCTAGGGACACAAAGGATTTGCAACTCCTCCCAATCTTGTGTAGAGATCTGATTAGCTGCCCAAACTTCAACAAGGAAGTGTCAGCAGCCAGGTGGGACTCGGCTTCAGTCGAGTCCCAAAAATAATGTACAAAATATGAAAAGGGGCCAAGGTACAGACACCTTGGACCTCTTAGCTTTGGTGGTGGGAATGTTGCAGCAGATCCGCCAAAAATTAAAACAAAAAGCGAGCGCCACCATAGAAGTTCACTGAAAAAAAGCAAAGATGAAAGGGATGTTCTAGTTAGAAAATGGAAATTAAAAAACCATAGTAATACACTTAAAAAAACAAAAGTTACAGGGACGTTATAGTTAGGCTCCCATTTTCAGCATACAAAACCATCAAAACTCACTGGTTATAGTTAGTTATCTCAAATAACTAAAACTCTTGCCCTAAGGTAATTGTAACTTGCTTCCTCGCCATGCATTGCTAATTACCCCACAAATTACGGCACTCATGACATCTTTGATAACATCATTGATAATATCAATGTAATATTTTTTTTACGAAAAAACTGTGTATGTGAGAGCGTGAGTTATAGTTATTTGAGGTAATTCTAACAGGTGAATTTCTATGGTTTTGTATGTTTAAAATGGGAGCCTAACTATAACATCCCTGTAACCTTTGTTTTTTAAGTGTGTGTAGATATATACATTTAACTAACCGCGTCCTCATTTTTTCGGTGCTGCTGATTTTCTGCACCATCTCCCGTCTTGGGACAATCATTCAGATCTTCTTTAATCCAATGGTCATTAACTCAAAACAAAAAAAAACTTAATTTTATCTTGTGCTGCCATGAATGTGATTTACTACAGATTTCATGCAGGATGGGGCAAGCAGTTCTCATCTTGTAACTCAAATACTTTTTACCCACAAAAGTGGATAAGATGCGTCAGGAAGAAAGAACTGGCACTGACAGACACACGTCCCAAAGTCACAGGGCTGAAGCTGGTCCATAAAGGCAAGAGGAATATGTGACCAAGCACAGTCTGCAATGCTGCACTGCCACTTTATACTGATCAGAACATTTCATCCCTTTTACAGGGCTATTTGATGCTTTTTTGTGATGGAGGTCTTCTGGACACTCACAGGAACATCTTTGAAGGAAAGCACAGAAATGAACACATCTGGATCTTGTGTTGCAAGGTGGCCTGTCTGCATCTAGTGAGATTCTATAGTTAGTGCGCCTACCTCAGGATCACACTGAGCAGAAACTGAGCACTGTTCAATGGATCATGCTTTCGAACCCGGATTCTCAGGGAAGGTTGATAGGCTGTTGGCCACCTCCCTTGCAATATGGGGTCACTTCATGTGTCAAGCACCATACCATCGGTTCAGTGCTTCCTGGGCCTGGGTTAGGTTGGCCAAGTGGCCACTTCCCGTAAGCACTGCGCAAGGCATATAATAGGTGTTAGAAAGCAAAGCTTAAATGCTGCAGTTGATGACACCAGAGCACATATTTTTCTTCACATAAACTCCTGGGAGCTTCTTGTATGAAATCTATTTTAGCATTGGAAGCTCCTAGTGGGTCTACTCCAGTGTGAAGAATGCACTTCAAAGTTGAGTAATTCCTCCATGTGTGTCTGTTGCTATTTTAGATTTAGGGAAGGGTTTCTGCCCATCAAAAGGTTTCTTGGTTTTCCAGAAAGAGCTGTTTGGCACTCTGGCGGGCTAGAAGCAAGGCCCTTGATTTATGCCATTTGGCTTCATTCTTCCCCCAAAGTCTTCATTGATTCTGGTCCAGGGGCTTCAGTCTTGTGACCAGTTCTCAGACCTGTTGTTTCAAACGTGTATCGTAATATAACAAGTGTTCTTATTACATTTTGGTTCTAACATCACAATGACATCCTTGCTCTCTTGTAATAATGATGAAGTGACACCTACAGTTTGCACGGTTGTGTTTTGAGTACTACCCCTCATGGCTCGCCAGCAGGTGAAGGGAACCATGCCAGAGGTGAAAATGACACAGTAGACAGGCTGTTCAACCCGTTACTGCCTCTCTGCCCTAACCCACTTATATTGCCTCTCACTCACCAGAATTGCTACATCCAGTGGTCAGACCGCAGCAACTCCCACAGTAAACTGAAGACCATTTCTCAGGCCTGCGGATGTAGCCTGAGAAATGCCACAACTGCCCCTGGCACGAAATGAGGACTTAAGAATTGAGGGAGGGGCTATCAGTGTAAGGTCTGGCTATCAGGCAAGGAAGCTGAAACATTCAGTGGATATGCTCATGATTTCTATCAGGTCAGTCATGATCAGGGCATCCAGTCTTTGTATTTTCTCTCCACCATAGACCTTGTAGTAGTGATTTTGTCTAAGTAAAAAGCCATATTAAAAGACCCAAAATGCAAAGGAGAACCCCAGAACAACATTTGAACTCTGTGGCCGGGTGCAAACACCTACTTACTGTGTGGGGTAACGTACCTCCCTCACCCCACTTTCAAAGAATATTGGCTCTCATGACTTATGGTCATTCGGTGAGTCGAGGGTCTAAACAATCTATAGACGTGGTACGCTATCACATATACATCCAATATATGGTGAACATTGGGCCCAACTTGCCAAGGCAGCTTTCAGTGCCTTTTCAATATACAAAGGACTCTGCAGCTGCCTCCATGCCTCTGAGAGTAAAGAAGACGTTCTAGGTCACTCGAACGCCGGCATTCCCATGGTCCGGCGTCGCGATGGCATTGTGACAATTATTTTTTATAAAACTGGTTAGAACAAGAATTGAGTTACTTCTGCTGCTCCGGCTCCCTTTCCACATCCAGCATGGAGCAGGCAGTCACCTAGTTAGGATATTGGGGAACGTCCAGTGGCTGGGATGGGCAGCCACAGGGGAACCCGCCCTGAAGTGGTGAATCTGTTGCTTGTGAGGTTTGTCTTCTGATTCATGTTTGAATCTGTGCCCGTCTTGTGTGACTGTGGTCTGCTTCTTCGCGTGTCTGTTTGAAGGTGATGCTAAAGGTCTGCAAGAGAAGGCTGTTGTAAGCTTTCCTGGGGATGCCAAGTGGTGTAAAGAAGGGGGGATTGTAATCTGAACATTGTTCAGTTCTGAAAATGTGTTTTTTTTTGTTTAAGTTTTTTTTGTTTTTTTTAGGCCTTGGTCCCTAAAACAGAACATTAAAAACATTGTACCTCTCTAAATTTAAAACATAAATACCAGCATAGACAGTAACATTTAAATCAGAAAGGTCCTCTTATTTCCCAGTAAAAAACACCCTCTTGCACACATTACATCTAAGAATTGCATATGAAATAAAAATTTCAGGAATTCCATTTGTTGACCACTCCATATTTCCTTAAAATGAGTAAAAAAAAATCTTTGCTTTTTGTTCACTACAAATAAGCAATGCGTTAAAATAGGGAGATTCGTACCATTCGTTTCCAGCCTACATTTGCAAACACCTCCTTTCTCCTTTAGCCTCTTTGCAGTTGTAGTACGGGAGTAAAAGGGATTAAGTCTGATTCTGAATCTAAAAATGCCCTGTTCCGGGATTGGCTGAGGCCATTAAGTAGAGAAAGGGAATTATTATTTTGCCAGGAGTCCCATATCTGACTTTTGGACTTCTTCAAGACACACCCAAAGTCCTTTTCCCTGGAATTTCTTACCATTCAGAATCATGTTTCACCTTTCGAGATGTTACTGGTAATGTGACTGAGAGTACAGAGTAAATCGATATTTTGCCCTTGAAAAATATTCTCTGAGCCTCACATCCCACTTTAATTCACTTCTTGCAATCTTCTTTTTGCAATATATCTTATTGTCACCTCATACTAAAAGTCTATTCCAGAGCTTCAATGTTTCCCTCTCTGAGAGACAGAATCAAAAAGGCAAACCAGCCTCCAACCTTGTCTCCAGGGTGATGGCCGACCTAGGCAAGTTCAATTCTGTTTTTAAACATCGGCCTTCTATACTTTCCTGGTTCTGCCTCCTACTCAAAAACATGATTAAGTGCCATATAGGAATTTGTTTGGACCACACCTTTGAATACAGTTAGCACTGGTCCAAGATCTGGCCCACCATCCTCTCTTGAATTTACATAAGCTCATTATTGTTGGCTTAGCATGTGCCTTTACCAATTTGCAAGGGGATATCCAGCTCAGGTTAGATGAAAAATGCATACCCAGGTAACTATACATATTCACTTCACCAATCTTTGATTTTCCCAAATACCATTTATATTCTTTTGTCTTATTTCCAAATACCAGTATTTTAGTTTGCTTCATATTAACTAAAGATTTTCATCTGCACAGTAACTACAATAACCACCCAGTGTTCTTTGTAGGCCTATAAGTGTCCTGTCCATATCTACTAGATTGCCAGCATACAACATACAAAGTACATGTCTGCCTCCCATTTTGGGAGAAAAGGATGCAGACCCCGACATGACTTTGGGCAAATCCCATAGACTTGTGCAAATAATGTCAATACATAGCATCACATTAGACTGTTCCTTACCTCTGTCTTTTCTGACAATCTGCCGTCCTTGTCCAGTTCCAGTCTAGCCCAGTTCCATTTATGAGGGTCCGAGCTTTTCTAAGTTAACCCACAATATCTCTCAGTTTACGAGGTCAAAAGCAGCCGGGAAATCTACAAAACAACTAAATATCTTCCCCCTACCATCAGTTCCCTTCCTCACAATTGACCATAGATTAAAACAGTGGTCCTTGGTAGAGTACCCTTCCTAAAGATCTCCCTGCCCAGTCGGAATCACTGTCTTTTCATAGGCCCATTCCTTCAACCTCCAAAGCTTGAATTTTCTATAAATGTTTGGCCTTTTTTATGTAAACGTTTAATGATTGCGCCGTTCTGGTTTTCTTATATAGAACCCGTTAATGTTATTACTCTAAATACCCTGAAAAAGATAGTACTCCAGCAATCCATATTTGTCATTACTGTAATAGTTGGTAGATTATCAGAACTCACAGCCTTTGTCGGAGAGAGATCTTTTTATCATGTTTTTGATGGATTTCACACCAGTACTTTTTAAGAGCACTCTATCCCCCTGGTGGGTACCTAAAGAAGGCCCTCTTTAATTTAGCCCTTCAATTCCGTGTCTTCTAAATATTCGAAATATTTTGTCTAGGATACCTCCTTTACCATACAATCTATTGATGGAAAATGATTACCTGTCCTGCTATGCACCAATTTCCAAAATGTTCTTACATCCTAAAAGGAAATTACTTGAATCGTTTCCTCCTAGTTTGACTTATAACACATCTTTTTTCCCCACTATTAATTGTTTTATACTGTAGATATAAGCTACATACCTTACTTTCCACCAAACCCTCATGCACTCTTCTCCATTTGTAGCTTTTTCTTTAACTTTAAACATTCTGAGTCAACCCATCTTTTGTGACTCCACTTCCTTTTTTTTATTTTATTTTTTTAATATGGATACATTTTTCTTCCTATTTTTCTTATGTTCAGTTCTTATACAATCATTAACTCCTGTAATTATGCTGTTATACCAGCTCCATAGCTCAGATTTCTTTAAATGAACATTGTTGAAAGCGACATGGCTACTTATCATTGAATAGGTTGGTATCCTCCTGAGGATTATGAGGAACCCATATAATTAAGGGTTTCCAGACCCCCGCTGTTTAGACGTGTTCCCAGATGCCCATACTGAGGTTACAAGTTAATGGGTATTGAGAAGGTGCCAGGCACCCCATTTGCAGTGGTCTGGGTGCAGTTTACGTTAATGAGTTTGACTGTTTGCTGATTAGTTCAAGAACAGTCTGTTGAGGGAGAAGTGATCAAATTCTCTGAACTACAAAAGGAATATGTTCTGTCAATTTCAAAGACCTTCTGCTACCTACCAGTACGCCATGCCCCAGGGGGATCGGGACCCTCCCTGAATCGTCCGCAATCGAGGACAGATTACTAGATGACCATATGAACCGCAAAGCAATATCCCTCACTTATCAAAAACGAATTAACCTGCCAGATCCACTTATCCACTTGCAAGAACGCTGGGATGCTGACTTGGGCGGTATGGCTGATGACAAGTAGCTAGAGGACCTAGTCTTTCCCGGAGAGGTTGCCATTAGGGCACGATTTAGTCTAGTTCAACAAAAGATACTCCGTAGGGAGTATTTCGCCTGTATTGCACTTTTCAAAATGGGAAAAATGTCTGATACATTCTGTCGTAAAGGGTGTGGCAGTGAGGGTACCTTTTTCCATTTCATATGGGACTGTCTGATGATCCAAACTTTCTGGGAATCAGTGGTGACAGGTACAGGTGTATGAATTCTGTATGAGGCAGTGACCAGCAATACTCCGCTAGATGGTATCGGAGACCACTGATTTGGGTGGCATGGACCAAACCTGGATGACTGGGCATGATCATTGCGAAAATGAATATAGCCCGACAGTGGGGTTCGTGATGGCACCACTGTTGGGAGACTGGAAAGGATACATGGATTGGTGCATGATAGCTGAAAAGTTGGTGTACGAAAGCCAGGCTGCCCGAGAAAATGGGAGAAGGTCTGGGGCAAATGGAATGTTTACCAAGGAAGCCCCTGCGCGTGCACCCATTATGTAAAGTACTGAGGTCTCCTTCTTTGGGGATGGGATACTTACCTCATGAGGGTTGGGGAGGAACCAGGAGGATGTGGGCACCGGGTCACTGACGACAATATAACGCAACCTGTATCCCAAAAACTTAAATGTGTAACTACAGTGGAGTATGTGATTACTTCTCAATTGTAAATGTACTAAAAAGATGTTTTAAAAAATGGCCTGTTGTGAGAGGTTTAGTGTGCATTGTGCTGCCCTGCTGTTTCTTTTCATACTTCCGTAGTGTTCTTTGTGGCGTGTCCCAGTTCTTCGATTATGTAATTATCTTTGTTGGTGTGTTTCTTTTACGGTCACCGTCTCTCTCCTTGGTGGTTCACTTGTGTCTTCACTCTAACTGGTTGTGGATTGTTGTGGGAGGGTACGTGTGGTGTTCACTGTGAATATGGAAGTTCTGTGGTCCTTGGTGCTAGAGCTTTTGATACACGTCACTGGTTCTTTTGATTGTGTTGTCACAGTCCAGTGGGAATCCGCAATCACACGTATCGCCGTAACCCTATGTACACTCGCTCTGACACTGAGCCAGGTGGCCATGGTTCTTTACTCTGAAAACAACTGATAAGGGCTGCTCAACTCCTGTAATCCCAATCAAACAAGATTTGTAAAGCGCGACTAATCACCCTCAGACGCTCGCAGGTCTCAGCAGCTCGTTGGAATAGCCAGGTCTGGAGGCCATAATCTAGAAGTCCTGGTCACCCTGAGTGAAACCCTTTAGGTAAAAGCGGGAAAGAAGAAGGTGTCCATTGGGGCACGCGGTGATTGCTAAATAATTCCATGATAAATCCATGTATGTCCAGTGAGGTAGTTTAACTGTGCCAGCAAATGCCTGCCTTGTTCATAAAAGAACCGTAGGAGGCAAAACACTTGCTACGCTCGATTTATTTCAAGATGAGACCAACAGCTTTCTAGGAACTGGTACAAAGTTTTTAGTCCATTAAGTTTGCCCTGTTTGTGGGCTAGTCGGGATAAGAGCTGGTGCTGGGTAGACTTATAGTCGGGCCTGCTTGGTTTGTCTTGATTAAAAACGTACTTTATGAAGAAGCATAGAATACAACCACACTTAAATACAACCTTGTGGGTGCTGTACCCCTTTAATGCATGGGTACCTCCATTTATCTGTCTTTGGCTTTTATAATTTTGTGTAAAGTTTTTGTCCAAGAATGTCTTAGCCTCTGCCCTTTGGCTGACATTCACTATTAATGTTTGTTCTGGGCTTCACACACACCGTTCATGTATTCTTAGCTCTAGGAGTGCTCATATGAACAATGTGCATCCTTTAAATGTATTTCCCTATAGAAATAGGAATGTTTCCATCATACCCCTGTCCTTTTCTTTATACTTCAAATTATGGAACCACACTTACAGGACCTCTGGATTAGGCCGCTCATGGTGTATGGTCCACATATCAAGACCACCACCAGTCCACTTTTAAATATCTCTCTCAGACGCCTTCAGCACTGAACACAAAACTCTAACCGTGGCAAATGCACCTCATTTAAAATCAGTGGAATAATCGGTGCCCATTGGCCAATGCCTTCCACCAGTGCCATCTCTGCCACACATATACACACAAGGAGCACATACTCATTGACATATCTTTCTGATTTCTTTCCCAGGTGATAGAGAAGAGATACTTTTCACGGGACAGTACTCAGGTAGGTGTTTATGTGTTCTGTCCTGATTATGTACTCTGTGCTGATGGCCATCGTGCTGATTTGGTTTGTTTCACTTATTTCTGAACAGACTAGGGCTTCTTATTTTTAAGAGGTGGCGTGCCTCATGTCAGATTTTCTTTCAGGGCTAGCCTGCTCAGCCTGCAGTGTCATACCTTTCAACATTTGTACGTTTGAGAGGGTGGACAGTGAATTTTCCAAAGAAGGTTAGAAAACTGGCCTTATTGAGGAAGTTCCTTAAAACTTGTGTGATGCTGAACATGTGCTTAAAACCAAGTGATGGGTCTCCTGCATCCCTAGGTATGGCTGTATTTGCATTTTCCCCGATCCTTAGAATCAATGAACAACTATTCTTATCAGGGATGGATAAATAACGTGAAGGAGGAACGACCATGAATGGAAGGACTGAAGGAAAACATCAATATTCTTAGGTGTTCGTTGTCTCCTTCTGTGCTGAAATATGCAAATAGCGCTCAAACCAGCCTTCAAGAAAGTGCTCAATAGAAGAACCTTACTTGGAATCAAAGTAAATCCTTTCATGCACAGCCTCTCCGCCTGACAATAGATCACTTTATTCTCACCTTCCAGTATAGTGTTGTATATACCCTAAACATGAACTGTGTTTGGGAGAAATATCTTTAGTTGCAGAAATAATGCATTTCACACTTAACAGGAATACCTCAGAGTGAATCTGTACACAGAAAAAGCAGGGCCTAGTTCTCTTCAATGATGCATCTGTCACGTGAGCACGTTACATGGTTGTCATGGGTCGGAATCTTGGCGCCTCCTCATCAGACAGACGTTGGCTTTCTCATGCTTTATTCTGTCTGAGTCATGTAGACTGGCCTTCTTCCCAGGTCAGTGCACCCTTTGTGGTCTGTTTATTCACCGGAATAGTCTTCAATCCGACTGTGGAATCTGATGATCTGGGAGTTCTCTCTTCTTAGCATCTGTTTCCTAAAATAATAAAATTCCTCAAATTAGCATCCCCTGACCCTCTTGATGGCTCCCTTAATCCCTTCTACTCCACTTTTGCCTACTAAGTAAAGCCCCTACCCCTTCTCTGTATTCGGAGTCCGTCCCTCCCTGATTAACCATTGCTGTCCTCTTGTTCTTTTTCCAGACTTGCCACCTTTCCACTTAAAGCATACAAAAAGTGATGGATGCAATGCCTGAATTAATCTCAGCCACTGGTAATAACTCGGCTGCATCCCAATCCATTGTTATTTTGACCACCATGCCACCTCAGTTTGGACCCATGTATATGTAAATCAGTCTTGACCCTGCTCCACTGGGAACATTCCAGCCCTAACTGTTAAGTTAGGAACTCCCTGAACCAGAAAACAAGCAAACTAAGACCAGTTTCGTCCTAGTTATGGGTTCATCAGCCAGATATAGCTTGGTTCCATTGACACAGTGTTGATGGGACCCACATCTGGGCACACCCGTCCCACTAAGGGTGACATAATAAAGCGTACAAGAATTGATGGATGGAATGCTTGAATTCATCTTAGTCACTGGTAATTACTCAGGCCACATCCCAGTCCATCGTTATTTTACACACCATGCCATCTCAGTTTGGACCCTGCTATATGCAAATCAGTCTTCACCCAGGTCCCTCCTGGTTCTAGTAGGACCTGACCTTAGCAGTTCAGGCTGAACTTTAGCCATGAGGAGCAGGGTCAAGACTGATCTGTATATGGCTGCGTCCAAACTGAGGTGGCATGGTGGGCAAAAAACGATGGATTGGGATGCGGCCTGAGCGATCGTCAGTAGCTGAGATTAATTCAAGCATTCCATCCATCACCTTGTTGCTTTTAGAATTTAGTCATCTCTCAGGAAGATCCAGAGCAGAGCAGGACGGTCCAGAGTGAGGCACAGAGGATGAGGTCCCTGGACCCTCAAGACACACTAGTCAAGTAACCGACCAGCCGCTGCATGAGGAATAAGGGACGCTGTAAGTCGTTGGGACTTCTAACCAGAGCTGCGAGCATTAGCAGTGGTGCAGAGTTTGACTGCCGGGGCACGGACGGATCTAGCCCAAGCATCCCGCCTGAGGAGGGCTGGAAGCACAGTATGTGAGCTACAGGTGAGGGGGCAGCAGGAGAAAGCTCTCTGTAGATTAGAGAGGCAGCGGAAAACTCCATGGCGAAAGAAGAGTTGCATAGGAAAAACCCACCGGAGATTAATCACCAGGACACGAAGACACCGCCTCACAACCCCTAAATTTAATAGTCTCCTTGAACCTCGGTCCCACTTGCAATTAATGTCTCCATTGTTGGGATTCCTGATAGCAGCGTATGGTTTCTAAAACTAAATATATTAATCACTCTGTGATGTGAACCAGGGGTGTCAAGTGTTGGACCATAAGGGTTGGATCTGGGCCAGATTGTCAGAACATCCACATGCAATACATTTTAATGCCATGAATATAATTGTTAGTTATTTACATAGTCTGTGGCTATCTTCAGAATATGATTTGGAGTTCAACATCTCAAAGCTCTCCTGGTGCTCAATTATTGAGATGTTTAGCACTTGAAATGCGGTAGGACTGTACCCAATTCTTGTATTAATAACAGTAGAAATAGCCAATAGAGTACAGGACTAGTGATGCTTCTGGTTTTCTGTCAAATTAGCTTTATCTAAAGGTGCTGCTTGTTGCTAAGATCGTTCTTCAGTTATATGGTTGCATGAGGGGTGGGTAAATACAGATGAATATGGTGGTTTGGTGGAAAGATATTTAATTAATGCTTAATCTTGGATATTATTTCAACTTTAATCTGTAAAGTTTCTAAGATATTGATGATTAAGAATCTCCAGCTGTAGCGGAAAAGACTGAATGAAAGCTAAAGTGCATTTCTCATTATATTTAAAATTTCTGTTTATTGGTGCATCCTCGGATTTCCATTAATTGGATCCCATCTGCAGCTTTTACCTGTCTGTTTGCCAAATACTTTATGTGGACCATACAAAAAAGTTTCAGTGGGCATAGAGCCTACCCACTGCTTGCCATTGGTTGGCTTTAGTGTCACTCTCCTTTGCTTGCTTCCTATTCGAGGGCTTGCCTTCCTCTTCCTATGTTTATTTCTTGCATGGAGCACAGCCTCTTAACCAGCATTTTCATTGGCTGACTTGTATCCTTCCACTGCTCACATTTAGGGAACTACTTATTTCTTTTTTGTTAATCAGTCCAGGAGAGTGTATGTGTTTTTGTGCTGTCTCGTATGTGCTGATTCACCCCTAGCCCCCAGTTGCTTCCCCTTCACTGGCCCCTCTACTTCCTTCGAGGTCTTAAATCAAATGTTTTAAATTTCACTTTTTTGAAGTACCTGGCAGCTGCTAATTTTGACCATTCTACCAGGCCACTCTGCATTTCAAGAAGTGATTTCGCCCTCATAAAATTTCATTTTTAAAAAAATCAATGATCTAAGTAGCATCTTCCATCTTAGATCAGTAAATTAAAAAAAAATATGCTGTCTTCTTCCTTCTGTAAATATGCACACACACTTATGCGTGCACATATGTCATGCCCAAACATCTCAACGCTTCACAGCTTTTTGCCGATGCCAAATAGCATCCGCAAAAAGCACTGGCAAAGCAACTAGGTCAACAAGGCAAGACTTACTTGTTTTGACAATGCTTGCTTTTATACGTTTTCTGATCAATCTGATAGCCTGTTTTTTTTTTTTTTTTACAAAGTGCAATATTCACAGCACATGAATACATTTGTAAATGTGCAACGCTGGTTCTGAATGTCTTGTATCTCATTAAAAAACTCGGTTGAAAGTCACCAAATACTCATTTAATGTTATCTCACCAGTCCTCCAAAAGTATATAATGTGAAACCCTCAGGAAGATGTAGTATACGGAGTCCTCTTGCAGAACTTTTAGTTGGAATAGAAACATGCTTGGACAAGTGTGAAATCTGTTCAACGCCGTGGAGCCCTTTTCATGTTTTGCACCGCACTCCCAATCTGAATATAGGGTTAGGAGACTGCACCTTGGTAGTCCAGTTCTAAAGAAGATACTTTTAGAAGTTCTATCTCCATGAGTTTCCAAGATGACTTGCAGTTAGCTTGGGTTTTCTGTGCTGACACTATATTGGATTTGCTAATCCCAGAGTCATCCAGGAACAAGAGATGATCACTGTGAGAGTGAGAAATCACAGCACTTTGGAATCCTAGTAAGCTGTCTTTCACTGAATGATGTCCTACTCCTAGGCAATTCACCTTACAAGACTAAGGGGGTTATTACAACTTTGGAGGAGGTGCTAATCTGTCCCAAAAGTGACGGATATACCACCAGCCGTATTACGAGTTCCATAGGATATAATGGACTCGTAATACGGCTGGTGGTATATCCGTCACTTTACTGTCACTTTTGGGACAGATTAACACCTCCTCCAAAGTTGTAATAACCCCCTTACTCTTTGGTCAACCAGCTGCTGCTTTTTGTTTGTTTCTGAAGTGTGTTAACTGATATGAAATATGCTGCGATCTATGATCCCTTTAGACTTTAATTGTTTTTACCATTGTATCAAAATGATCCAGGTTTGCCTACATTATTATTCATTACATTGTCTTAGTTCACACATCTGTGCCAGGTACCTTACGTTCCACCAGCGCTCTGCATGGTTAAGCAGGCGTCTGCATCAGAAACTGCATAGGAATCTTCTAAACTCGGTTTAGATTTTTTTAACCAGGGATCATGGAAAATGTTGTGCACAGTGGAGATGGGGATGAGCAGGGCTACTTTTGGAATGAAAACAATTGTACATTTATGGCTTTAGGCATAGGACTTGTGAGCTACGTCTCCGCTCCTGCGGGGTAGAGTCACAGTTCGTCATGGTGTAACAGGTGAATCCGGAGATTGCATCATCATTTATTCTGCTCCTTTCTTCCTGTTTGCAGATCCCAGGCTTCCCAGACAGGAAGCGACTTGGCAGTGGCATGCCCAAGAACTTTCACTACGACTAGGGTGTCTTCAGCATCCCTGCACAAGCCCCCACCTGCCTCTAGATGAGGTAGACCACCGAAGGAGGATCTTGCACCTTCGAGACAGCTCATTGACCTCCTAGTCAAGGTTTCTTCCAAGACAGACGTATTCCTCCATGAACCAAGTACTGTGTCACCATTCCAGCACCCACTTCGGCTGTCTCTCAACAGAAAGGCAATTGCAGCAAAGAAGGGGGAGGAAAAATAACAGAAAGGTTTAGCACCTTCAGCGTGCTGTGATGGATCTGCCGAGAGCTCGTAAACTTCTTCCTTTGAAATGGTTCATCCACAGTGGCACTCGCAGAACTTCGCCAATCTCTTGACCGCGCTGCAGTGATCACATGTTCTTTTTTCTTTTAACATGATTTAAAAAATGTCTTTATCTCTAGGTAGTCCCTTCTCCTTTTGTGGAGAATGGTCTTCCCTTTCATCATACTGTATGACTATTTTACCTACTGTTAGCCATAATTAACTATTTTGTGAAACACCTCTTTTCTAAGTCCTTTTCTTAAAATGTTGTTTTTTTCTGTTCAGTTTCCAGGAGGATCAGGATAACCAGTGACAATGTAATTTATTTCCATTTAAATTCCCTGTATACAAATATATTTATGTGCCTCACCTGAATATCTGGCATGGTCCAAGCTTCTTCTCCAGTGGCTCCTAACCACTCTGGTTGTGACACTGGTTCCTCGTGGACATGCACCCACTATCAATTATTTAACCATCGGAAGGGAGAATGCCAGGATCTCGGCCTGCACTTTAAAAAGTACCTTCAGTAGTGTTTTTAAACATAAAAGTAATTCATGGTGGAGCCAATTTGGAAAATCTAATGCGTGGACCAGTAACAAAAAAGCACATATTTAGAAAGTTATAGTAATTACTGTTTTTAGATGCATCCCTTTAAATTCTAGTATTCGCTGCCTCAGCTGAATGAAGTCTGCTACACTTTAGGACAATGGACATTTATAGGGAACTGGTGGGGGGTGGGGGTTGGGGGGTCGGAGGACTGAGGTTTTCAACCAGGAGGAATTATTCCGGTTTAAAAAAAAACACAATGCCACTGAAGTATTTTTTTTAAGTGAAGGCTGAGAACCTGTTCCCTAGGTGCAGTTCCATCTTAAATGGCTAAAAAAATCACATTAAGTGGTGCACTAAATACCTCTTAGTGTTAATTGCTTATTTAATTAAACCTATGATTTTTTTTTTTTTCTTGACGTTCTAAAGCTGGTCTTTATCTGTCAGATAGTAATCGGAAAATATTTTAGGATGAGGAACCTGGTCGCTGGGATAAACGTCCTTTGATGTTTTACTTTT